>NW_027441526.1:74064-186510 GCF_964195595.1 Calonectris borealis | reverse complement strand
AAGGGACTTTCAAAACTGTCTTACAAAAGTTTCGTTAATGCGTTCTCACAAATTTTTATCAATTCAGTATGTTCTAATGATGATCAAAACAATTTCTTTTAGACTTTCCTGTCCAAAAGGTCATCTTTGGTAAATCAACAGTGGCTTACCCTTTGATCTCTTCGCTAATCAGTTTGTCATATTTTACAGATGATCCTTCTACAGTTAGATGATGTGCTAAAATAATGAAGTAGACTGGTACTAAATTAGGAACACTTACTTTTTGTTTGCAACGACATAAATGCAGGGATTATAGAATGTGGAAGATTTTGCGAATAGAGGAGCTATGATGGCCATTGCAGGAGAAATTTTCTTTGGGTCTCCAAAGGAAGACCATAAACACACAATAGAATATGGAGACCATGCCACCAAGAACATTATAATCATCACAACAGACATCTGTAAAACAAGAAGAACAGACACATAACCAGTATTACCTGCAGATGAAGACCTCACAACCTAACCTCAAAAGCACATGCACCTGTGTGAAAATAGAGCTATCCAGAACCAAACAACAACATGTAAACAAGCACACCTGACAAATTTTGACAGGTTATAATGAAATCTCACTTTGGGGATTTAATAGCACATCACACTGCCATGTATTTTGGCATGCTGTTATTTCATTACATACAACCTTCCTTCACAGTCAGCACTACTGATTACGTTAAATCTGTCCACCAGAAGTTTAAATGGCCAGAGAGGACTTCACACATGAATTATGACCACCACTCTGGGATGCTATTACAAACAATAAATATGAACAGAGAGAAAAACCTAAGCCAAATGTTTAATAAGGCTGTTAATAAAAACGTTTCATAAGGCTTAACTATGGTACAGTTAAATAAAAGAAAGTAAATGTTCTAGGACACAAAGGCTCAGTCCATATACTTAAGGAACCCAGAAGTGTCTGCTTGGTTTAATGAAGCATGATAGCCATGTTCAGGCATCATACTGAGGAGATATCTGAGCAGTCATGTCTTCTCTGCCTGCCTGTCAGAGTCAACAATCCAGGCATGTTGGGGCTCACACACCAGAACACACCACGCCACAGCTAGAACTGAACAGCGGCTGCCTGGGGGTAGTGGAAGAGTAGGAGAGGAATCAACCAGGACAGACCTTCCTGGCTTTTGTCACGGACATGAATCAGTAATGGAAACTGGAATGGAAATCTCAAATTAATCAAGAGGACAAAACAAATCACTAGAAAACCAAACAAACCTGCAGGGCTCTTTGTATGTACAGGATTCCCTAGTGTGGTTTACCTATACCCTTATTCAGTCTTTCAGTGATGAACAAAATGAGAAAAAAGAAGTAAATGGCTACTTTGTATGAGCTGTTTTAGAGCATAACCAATAACAAGCAGTGATTCTCTCCACAGAAGATTCCTATTTAAATACAAGAGCAATACCTATTGATAATAACGTAAAGAAAGAACCCTTTCGTTTAGAAGTTTGTTTGGTGCGTAGAAAGCTTAGAGGATGCTAATTTGTGAAAAAGCAAGCAGTTCAATTCTAAAGAAGGATACTGCTTAACTCCAAAGCTTCAATCTTTTTTTTTTCCCTTTTTTTTAAAAAATATATGTTTTGCAGTGTCTTCAACTGCAAAACAGGAAAAATGCATTTTCTTCACAAATGTGAGTCTAAATTTATAACTGAATCCTCAGTTTCAAGCATTCTGGAAGTTCTTCAGAAGAGGAAAATGCTCAAATTATTATTTTTAGGTAAAAATACCATTTTTCAGAATTTAGCAATGAGAAAGTTTTCCAAGGAATGTTAAGTTTGCATTGATAAGTAATTCAAAAGCATAGGTACATACTCTTCTGTCCAATTCTCTCTCACTTTTTTTATCATGCCCAACCATAAATCATATCTTTACACAAAATCAAAGGAGCTAGTGAACTTCAAGATTTCTCAAGGACTTTTATATGTTAAAAGAATGTCAACCTTCCAGGCAGGATATATCATTTTATGCCATAACTCACATTTGCTACTGTTTACATAAGAAAGAGATAAGCTCAACAGACTGAAAAGAACAAGGCATCAGAATCACACAGCTCAGGAGCTTGGAAATGCACTTTCATTCCTAGGCCATGAGTTCAAATCAGAGCTGACCAATCCATTTCAGACCAGATACACCTGTGAACCTAGCAGAAAGCCTAAGGACTCTGCAGACATGAAGAGTAAAAGTCCTCCTAGGACACCTCTGAGGTGTCATTATATTTCTATGTCATGACAGAGGGCAGAGGCAAGGAAAATTCATGTTGTTCCCAGCCTTCAAAGTAGCTATTCATCTGGAAAGAGTATTAGGCCAAAAGTAAAGAATCTAGTGTTGTAAGTCAAGCCAAGAGTTTTCACCAAGGCTAATTTTCAGTTAATATTTAGTACGAAAGGAAAAGGGGGAATGTAGGAAACAGAAGTGCTTAAAAGGCTGCACTGTTCCTTTGCCCCCAAGACTTTAACACAAAAGAACATGCTTAAAACAAAACATGCCCTCATTTACCATACCTTTGTCACATCTACTTGGTCAGACCAATCTACGTTGATGCTCTCCAGGCAGTTACTGCTGGCATATTGTTTCATTGTCCGGGAAACATTGTAATAACAGTAAAACATGACTGTTAAGGGTACAACAAAATTAACAGCAATTACACTCATTGTGTAGGAAACAAAGGACCTGATAAGACAGAAAAACAAAACACAGTAACTTACAAATAGCCATCCAGGAAAAGTTACTAAAGAATTTGATGTTTTGATTTGATTATGAAATTTTAAAACAAGCTTTTAAAGAATTAGGAAAATTTTCTTTAGCTTTAGTTTTTTTATTAGCAACTACAAGTCTTGCAGTTTTCAAGCATAGCTCAATTCCTATGTTTTTTCTAGACTTGCTCTATATTATTTCCATTGTTTTAAAATTATTTTTATAAATTAGGCTTCATACTTCAGAAGGAAGAAGTTATGCTCCTATAGTGGTGAATTAAACACTCTTAGCCTTCAATGAAACAGCAAATTTAAAAGAAAGGGTGAAGGGGAATCTTACACATCATTTTTCCTCCAATTTACTGTGCACGTTGCTCCAGTTGGATCCGGAGCGTAGCTAGCCCAGCCTACAGTAGGCATGGAAGCCCAGAAGACCGCATTTATCCAAGCAGCAAGGATTAGAGTGGCATAGCTACGGGTAGTCATTCTTCTTCCTGTGGCCAAGCACATACAATCACAAGCCATTGTCATCTTTTGCTTCTTTCCAGTGTTGAATGACAAGTGGCTTCCAGCAAGCACATACCAGGTTAATAATGATCCTTTCAAAGGCCTACACTCCCGAACACTGTAGCATACCTGTTTCATACTGCTGAATGACATCTCAGGCTTTCCAGCCTTAAACACCATTTAAATACCATCACCCATTCCAACTCACAGCATACAGGCAATACTCGATCCTGACCCCATGCCAAAAAGCTTATTATGCAACAGTGCGTTCAAGTACAGCTTTGCCTGATTGCAGGGGGAGGAATTGAGTGTTACAATACAGCTGTAACAGAGAAAAACATCCAGTACAGCGTTAACACAACACTAGAGACACACACCCGCCCGACAGAGGTCAAAACCTCCCACAGCTGGGGGATTTTCATGTGCTTCTGTATATGGATGTGGCCCTCTAAAGACTGGAAACAGCCATAAAAATAATGGCTGTGAAAAATTTTTACAAAAACTTGTAAACAGAATAACAGCCTAATTGTGAAATTTTCACTTTCACAAGCAGTACCATCCATGTCAACTAGATAACTTACTTAACCAAGTACTGTAGGATCATGTCCTAAATTCAAATTATGCCCAGCACTGTAATTATGGAGTAATTCATGAGAAAACAATACAATTAAACTCCTATTTCATAGAAGCCCAACAGTGAATGATTTTTGACCATTAGCACAGTACCTATATCAGGCCTGCAGATTGTCAGATAACGGTCAACTGCAACAACAGTGAGCAAACCAATACTCGCCATCCCAAAAAAGATATTTAAGGCAGCATAGATCTGAAATTAAAGCAAACAAACAAACAAAAAAAAGCCTTTCTGAGGAATCTTTCAAAGGTACAAGCACAAATTTGTGGACTGAATCAAAGGCACTACGATACATTACATTCAGCCAGTGTTCTCTTCCATAAGCAAGGTAGTGAAGGAACTAATTCAATGCAGGCAATTTGGAGCTGGCTCATTTAAAAGTAAATATTTCAAAAGCAACCTGCTTTTTTGCACACCAGAAATCCTAAAGACAGTAGTCTAAAAAGCAAACAAACACCATACTTCAATAAGTAAATTTTGAGATTCGGTAATAAAGAGTTTTGAGGTTGGGGGGGGTTCAATTCATGATTTCAATATATGTTAAAGAAACCTGAAGAGCATTTGATTCATCAAAAAAGTTATGGCTTTAGCAAACGTGAGGTCCCAAATTGTCACTCTTTCTTCTGTTGTATAACTACACTTACTTCACAGATATGCTACGCCAATTTTCCCCATCAGCACCCATTTTACGTGTGTCAGATCTACTGCATGGTGACATATGCTGCAATCCCAGCATGCTCCAAATGCATCTGCCCATCATCCCACGGGCAGCCTGACCAGGAAGGATGACTGGAAGGGCTGTGTTACCACTGGCACCCCAGAAATACAGAGCCCTCTGCCAGACCTCATGCCACCAGCAGTTATAATAGAACCACATGACGTTCAGCCATCTCAGTTCACAGGATTCATTTGATTTAGGTTGACATGAGTTGTGCTTCAAGTGATCTTCACTCCCAAAGCATTGGTAGTGAGATTTCACATCAACTTCAACCCACTACAAGTCAGTCTAGATCCAAAGATGTTAAAAGTGAGGCTCCCTGTCAAACAGTGACTGAATTTTGAGCTTGAAATAACTGTGTATTCAGGCAAGTGATGTCAGATTGTTACAAACATCCACTATGTAAAGGTCCAAAATGTACAGTGTTTCTAATATTTTCCTTGAGTCACATTTTCAGTATATGCCTTCACATTACTACTCATTTTCCTGGGCACTTAAGCCCAACAGTCTTTTAAAAAGTAGATTTAAATCACAGTACACAGTGAGCAAAGGGTACCATCTCTCTCCTATTTTTCAGTCAGTCTATTTTTAAAAATAGACAGCTATTAAAACTAGGCTAAATCTTTAATGGAGACCAATAGCAGGCCTTCTTTTTGGATATCCTAATAGTCCCATCCAAAAGAACATGCATTTGCCAAGCAGAACTCATTAAGATCTGTCAAGCTCATCACCAAAACAGTAGCCACATATGAAGTCTTTTAACTATCAAATAAGTCATCGAATGTGCATGTGCTACTATAACCTTCTTCATTTGGGGATTTCATTTCCCAAGCCTTCTTAAAGCTATTTTAAAATAGCTAGTTGATAAATATAAGGTTACACTTTAATGTTTTCAGATTATAAATATAAGCTGGGAATGAAATTCACACGAAATCTTATATACAGAAATTGTTGACATTACAGAACATCAGCTTCAGGTCTAGAGTCAAATTTTGCATCTCCATCTTACCTCTTAAAAGAACTAATATCAGGTAGAGCTATTACTTATTTCTCAGTTTGCTTTAAGTGCTCAAAACTTTCTCTCTGGCTGAATTGCAATACCTGGCATCCAGTATATCCAAATTTCCAGCTTCCATGCAGGTCTGAGGCAGCAGACATGGGGTAACCAATGCCACTAACACCAATGTCAGTAAAAGCCAAGTTGATAATAATTGCGTTGGTTGCTGTCCGAAGCTCTTTGTACTTAACAAAGATGCCTAACACAACAATGTTACTGAAAATGCTTATCACTCCTGTAAAAACAGAAAAAGGGAAACTTTACAAAAGAGACACACCAGCCAGTAATATACATGCAGAAGAAAATGCAGCCTATTGTAACATAACTTGTGTTTAACAAGTTTTATTTTCAGTCAAACACAATTTTGCAAAGAGGATGGACACCTGAAGAGGAGAGAAAACCTCCTCCAATTAGGTAACTTTCACTTGGATTCAGTAAGGGCCAAAAGTGGAGTGTTTTGCCGAACCTGGGCCTTCCGATGCAATGACAACAAGCATAGCAGAAATTCGAAAGCATCTAGGATTACAATTCAAACACGCCAGCCACCGAGAACAGCGCTGTCTTCCACGGCAAAAAAGAATGCAGGTTGGTGACTGGCAAAAAAAAAAGCGGGGCTTATGAAGCACTTGATCTAGCAGAAGGCCCAGAGCCATTTCCTCCACCTGACAAGCTCTAGGGCTGTGTCATAGCCATGGTATAAGTCCAGCTCTGCGCTGAACTTGCTCCTGCCTTGCTAACCTGTGTATTTTTAAACCTCTTTGGTCTGGCTCGACTCAAACTGTGTCTGAAGTCTATTATTAGGCAACACAAGAAATGGCCAGTAGACAAAGAGTTGTAATACAGAAATACAGTACTAAAGCTAAAATGTACATTCTCCTCTCTTCATGTCCAATCCCTCTGAAATTTGCTTTGGACTTCATGCTCTTCGAGGTGCCCAGGAAGCTCTTCGGGATCCTTGTGCATCAGCAAGCTTTTCCTGATCCTGGTGACCTATATTAAAACCCCCAGATCCTCCTTTTCTCCTGCTATTCCTCCTTCCTAGCCAAATCCTACTGCATGGCTCTTGGAGTGAGTTTACATGGCAGTCCCACAAAACAGGTTTTTTTTTCTTGTGGTTTTATTCTCTTCAGAATCTAGCCTATTGCAGAGATACTCAGAGCAAACCTCCATCCTCTAAACTTTTACTAACACGCTATTAATACAAGCTATTAGTAAACAGCTAATAAGGTTAGTAGCTTGCACTTTGCACCTCGCACCTCAGCAGAGAAAGACTCAGAGCCCTTATCAATAAAATGGAGAATTCCAACATGTTCAAGCAAACACAGCCATTAAAAAAACAAATTGTAAATAATAACAGGAATTTGTAAGTTGTTCATATAGTCTGGCACAGCTGCTACAGTATCATTGAACCAAATCCTAAACTTACAAACATTTATATAGCCTGGGCACCTTAAATTACAAGTGCATAGTGGAATGTTATTTTGGTAAAAGCCTAACAACACATTATCCATGCGAATGCCCCTCAGCATCTATCTTTTTTTTTTTTTTTTTAATTTAAAAAGTTTCACCTATGAATCAAAACACTATAGTTTTTATCATCACAGATCTGAGGCATAATTCTGTAAGGAGCTTGAGTGAATGGCTGTCATACTGAATGTGAACTTCCAAAAGCAGACACATCTTCTTTCACAGTCACTGCCCATCCTGCTCCAGTCCCCTGGCAATCCATCACCTTCACTGATGGGATTTCTGCTCCTCTATTGGCTCCACCAAAAACGCAACACACACAGCTTAGCTTTTGCTGACATGCCTCTGTGGAAAGGGCAATAAGGTTTTTTAAGTATTATACAATGTTCTTCCACCTCTGTCACCGTCAATGCTGCAGCACAGAGTTAAAAATTTCTAACATCAGTTTATAGTCAGACTAAAAACATGCTGCAGTTCAAACAATAACCTCAAATCAGCAGGGGCAGAAAACCTGAGGGCAAGAATCAGTTTCAAGTACTTCAGTTCTACAGGTGAATTTTGAAGACTTCAACTGGTATCTATATGGAAATTCCTTCAAATCATGGAAAGTCCTGTGGACTCCATCATTAGCAGTCCACAAGAACACAACCCATAGATTTACGAATACCAGCACACACCCCAGTGCATCAAACTGAGGCAGACGTTTCTAGAGTCAAATACAAATCAGAAGTACCACCCAAACGACTATGCTCAGCAAGAGCTACGTTAATACCATGACAGATATGAAAAAGGGCAGAAGGAAAGCCAGTACAATAATAATAACATACATAAAAATATAACAAAGATGATACTTTGGACAATGGACACTAGGGACAACACCAATTCTTCAGCCTTTAAATTGCGTTTCTCCACTTCAATTACGTAAATTTTTATTACACCTGAAACTCACATAAGGAATTTCACTGCAACATTTTATTAATCAGTACCAATCTCCTACATTACAGAAACTCTCTTAACAGATTTGGTAATTTTAAAACCCAATGAGGCAAAATTATAATTAATTCTTGGCTACCTCTCTCTCCATTCTCATTTTAAAACCACCAAGCATGTCTGTTCTTAGGTGCAAGTCTCCAGCTTTGTACACAAAAATTACATTACAGATGATGTTGGAGTTACATAGCCACATAGATGCCATCAGCTATCATATTCATATATTCACACATTTCAGGAATGACACTGTGATGCTATGAGCCCCTAAAAGGAATAAAAGCAGGGAGCGGGGGATCTGATCTGAAACCAACACCATAGTAAATGCACTCGCAGTGCCAGTTCTGTCAGCTCTCCTGTTGACAGGTAGTATGTCATCTCTTGGGAGAGAGGAAGCAAAATAGAATTACAAGTTTATAAAACAGTACAGGCTTCTTATGAGGCATGCTTAAACAGATACTACAGCTACCAAGAGTGAAATCAGAAGTACAAGAGTGTAAATTCATATGCTCAGGATGAAGGAAGGATCCTGCTAGACACACTTAAATTTAGTGCTTCAGAGCCCAAACTTAAAATGAAGGGCAGGGGCGGGGGGGAGGGAACCAAACCAAACCAAAACATGGAAGAGAAAGTGGAAATTGCTAAGCCTATATTAATTAAAAATTTTAGCACCACTAAAGCAAATTAATAATAGAGCCAAAAAAAAAAATGTTCTGGGGAGCAAAATGTAAGAAAGAAGATGGATTCCATCTTAGACAAAGTGAGAAAAAACATGTAGATTCAAGAAACTCTCTCTTCCCTGTTTCTGAGAATCCAGTCAAGTAGAAGAACAAAGTTTCTCCAGGCACACAGTTAAGCAGTGCCCGTTAGAAGGGCAAGGAAGCTGGTGAAGGGCCTGGAGCACAAGTCTTATGAGGAGCGGCTGAGGGAACTGGGACTGTTTAGCCTGGAGAAGAGGAGGCTGAGGGGAGACCTCATCGTGCTCTACAACTACCTGGAAGGAGGTTGTAGCGAGGTGGGTGTTGGTCTCTTCTCCCAAGTAACAAGTGATAGAACAAGAGGAAACGGCCTCACGTTGTGCCAGGGGAGGTTTAGACTGGATATTGGAAACATTTCTTCACCAAAAAGGTTATCAAGCACTGGAACAGGCTGCCCAGGGAAGCGGGGGCATCATCCAGGAGGTATGCCCAGGGATGTCAGGTATACCTCCATCCCAGGGGGTATTTAAAAGACATGTAGATGTGCCACTCAGGGACATGGTTTAGTGGTGGACTTGGCAGTGTTAGGTTTACAGCGGGACTCTATGATCTTAAAGGTCTTTTCCAACCTAAATGATTCTATGATTCTATGATTTCTTAGAGGGCAGGGAGCGCAGACCAAGCCCAAGACTTTCAGTAACCTGAAATGATCAGCTGGGATGAACCCATGTGATTCAGAAAAAGCACATGGATGCTGCTACTTGGCTTGTGAAACATCGTAGGGTTAGACAACTATTCCCATATTTCTTTAATTAAACCTTGTAGTTTTGTGAAGATGAAGATAAAAACCACATGACCTGATCAAGAGCAGAAAAATTTCTTATTTTCCTTCTTCTCAGGGAAGCAACGAAAACTAAATGCAGACCAAATGCAAATACGAGCCCTAACAGAGTTAAGCAAGACATACGGGTAAGAGCATCAAAATAACGAAGGTTAGGTCTGTGTATAACACGGAATTTACTTTTCCAGTTAGCATTTTAAAATTATACCAGAGCATTTCACCATTATAAGCTGAAGGATATCCATGAGGCAGTATTGCCTCCTGCAGCCCGAGTATCCCCGTTGTCATCACTAAAATTAATACGTTGACCACTGTAGAGTGCAATACATAAGAATTACTTCCTTCTCAGAAAACAAAGCAATTATTTGCAAAAGAGAGAAGCATTCAAACCTTTTAAAAAGCAGCATAACAATGAACACTGTATCTGTATTTCATTCTTATTCTTAGACATCTGCTTATTAAGACAGCTTAAATTTTCCAGATGTAAGATTTGCTGTGGTAAGGCATTTGCAAAGCAATGAATCATACTTTTGAAGATGTTATAGACCTTACTGTTAAAAACATTCCTCACTAAGAATGCAAAGTCCAAGCTACAGGTGAAAGATTTACTAGACTCCTCCAATTATAATAAGAAAAAAAAGAAAAGAAAACAAAACAAAAAACCACAAAGTAAGCCAAGTTTGTTTTTTTTTTTAAAAAAAGACATTTAATTTCCATGCAAGATTAAGAAAGAAGAGCTGGATTGATTCTGGCTAATCCCACTGATCACCTATGATAGCTTTGATCCCTAAAACCATGTGGTCAATCTATCGGAAAAGACCACCTTGTTATACACAATGTAATCAATTTTAATTAAAATATAACAAGTATCATACATATTTGCAGCACCTAATAGATCCAGTTACCTGCAAATAGTGTGGTAGTACTGCAGAGTGTATCTAGCCTTCCAATACTTGACCATCTTCATCTCTACAGCTTCTTAACAAGTCTACTGATCTGTGTAGTTGTTCTACCAATTTCTCTAAAAACCTGAAATAAATTATTGCCTTTGCATTCAAAAATACCCTCTTTACCAGAACAGCAATTTGATACCCACCACTTCAAACAGATATGCTAAATAAAATGTGACCATCAGCAGTACTATGTCATATAAACCTAAAGTACATTAATTTTTTAAAGTATCTTAAAAGGTAATTATAACATAGAAAACGTGTGGTACAGTCTATTAATAAAGTATTTATAAACTGATTTAATTTTCCATAATAAAGGTATAGAAGGCCTATTTTTAAACACCGTAGGTTTCAGGTTTTGGTCAGGTTGATATTTCATTGCTATAGCTCTAATTGCTTCAGAAAAACATTACTGAAGCAGTTGTGGTTATAACAATGAGACAGTTTTCAAGGGAAAAAAAAAAATAGTTCCATAAATCATTCAAGTTTAGCCAAAGGCGATTGCAGTCACAGGGGACCAAACACGATGTCAAGCCTTCCAGCATGCTTTTTCTAACGTGTGTCATCGGTGAAAAATACAGCTGCAACTGGAGTCTGCTCTTCCCTGATTAATGACCAGCTCCCTCCCTCTAAGTCACATTCCAACCCTTCCCCTTACATCCCCCTAACAGACACCCGCTCACATGCTCAGACTACACATATATTACTATGAACATGTGGCCCAGGAGAAATCTCAAGATAGCTTCGAGCACATCACAGAAAAATGCAAGATGTTACAGCTATGCCCTATTTTTATCTCTTTTGCAAGCTGGCAGAAATTAATTCTCACTCTCTTCTATAATTACATATCCACAAAATATATTTTTCGAGACACAACACTGCCTTCAAATATAGAGCAGAAAACCTAGAGGTTTCTGCACACTTCAGTCAGCCTGCTGATTGCTAACTTGTCAGTAAACTATGGAGGAAAGTCATCAGACATTTGCGTAATACAAAATGAAATACCATCGCTGTTACTATACAAAATGAGCATTCAGATCTACAGTTCTACTTTAAAAAGTTATGCAACAATTTGCCAATGCCCATACCTGCTGTTATTAAGTAAGCTGCAACTATGTTGTGCTCAGTCTGTGTAAAGGCTGAATGAGCTTCATTGTCACTTTCTGAGGAATTGGATGAATCATTCCAATGCATTTTGGACAAAAGAGACTGTCGTCTATCCTCTGCAATAATTCATCAAGACGACGAAACACTACAAAACCCTGTCAGGCAAATTCTTTCATTATTCAACAGACTCACTGAACAATTAAAAAAAGGGGGGTAGGGGGGAGTTCCCCCCACCATTGACAGCCTCCAAGCACGATTTAATTGGACTAAAGTGCAAAGAAGTTTACACTCCCAGTCTATGCAGGAGATTGTTAATTAAAACAAAGAGCAGCACAGAGCTGAGTACCTTTCCAACAGTATGCTTAAACTTCATTCTTACTGCTAAAGAGATTAACTGTCACATGCCCCCAAACTTTTTCCTTCAAACCTCTTGTGCAATGCTTCGGAAACCTCAACAAAAGTTGGCTCAGGTCAGTTGGTCATCAGCCTGGCTTGGAATTAATTCCCATCATCACAGCAAACACACAAAACCACAGCACAACATAAAGACAAATGTCAATTCTTTAAAAAGCAGGATATGCTTACTCTAAAGTCCATCCCTTCAAATCCTTAAAGACCTACTTCTTCAAGATTCTTAGTTTGATTCAAACTCTCAAGCTGACACAGACACAAGACACGAGAACACAGTCCAGTACTTTCTAAAGTGAAGCATGACTTTCAGGAAACTCAATTGCTACATTTCTAAAATAGCCTGGTCTGCAGAAAATGGTTGTTGAATATGCCTTACAAGTCTGAACACCCTCCTTCTCCAAAACACACACACATAAGTTTACTTCAGGCAAATTGTCCAAAGCATGTTACTGGGCAGAAAATTATTAGGCATTTTCCAAAGCCTTGAGCAGCAGCAGCTCACCTTTTCTTCTCTTCAATGATGAGGTAGCAGCACACCAAATTAAAGACCTTTTACAAAATCCTGCATAAATATTAGCTGCAATAAACCCTTGCCCAAAGAGCTTATATGCAGTATCAATATAAGCAAAGAAGGTGTTTCCCACCAGTTCCACTTCATACAGTTTTTGCCTCCAGTTTTGTACTCATACTGGATATAAAGTGACAAGGAAGAGCAACCAGTGGTTCTTCAGTTGTATGTAGTTCACAGGCAGCTCAAGCAGGCTCCCAGGCTAGGGCTGTGTCTCCTGAGTAGCAACAAGGGTGTAGTGACACAGGCAGTATTGAGGAATATACCCATCCCATAGAAAGGAAATATACCTGAAGAGCTCTCCCTTCTCTAACCCATGAGACACTCACAGAGCATTCCCTCCCATTCCTCAGCTTTCCAAAACAGACATCCTGCATCTTTCGCCCATTTGCATCTAAAGGTAGGAAAATTTTTATATAAAACTTGTGCAGTCACAACATTTAGTCATCATTACTACAGACGATCATGTGTCACAGTTCTACTAGCAAACATTTTCTTTAATGCCACAGATCTACACTCACTCTTAACAGTTCTCAGGGTACTTGTATTATTACGGTATTTTTCCCGTCAGAAGAGGATTAGACAGGAACAGGGTGAGAGGGTTCTGAAAGGAAAGATGGTGTTTGGCAATGAAGCCACTTCCCTAGTGCTGCATAGTTCTGCCTCGAAAGATAAAAGCATAGTGATAATTTGCTATCTTTGCTTTCCTCCCCTAAAACTTCGGCAAGATTTTCAAAAGCATCTCAGATCTTGCAGCTTCCACAGAAGTCAGAGCTTGCAATTCTGAATGTCTCAGAAAAGCAAAGCATTACTATTTTTATTCAGATAGGATTCCAGACTTAGAGTAGCAGTTAGTAAGATCATACAGATTTTACATGTGGTTGTTGGTTAAAACGCAAGTTTCTAATATGTGCAGTCCATTCTATGTACCATCACATTGTCTCTGTGTCCTCTTCTCTTAGATTTGGCTAATTTTACAGCAACAGGAATTGAGAGAAAAAAGTCAAAATTAAAGGCAGACATTACTTATCATTAACCTAAAAGTAATTTTTTCTAGAACACTGGTGTACATAAAACAAAGCCAAAAAGATAAAGCAAGGAATTAAATATTAAAGTATACAAATAATCCAGAAAGTTGGAACCACAGTTCCTAAGCCAGATAAAATATGGCTTACCACATTGCTTTTTAATACTGGCATAAGAAAAAAAAAAAATCCAAAAGCTCAGGCTGTTTTTATCCTCCAATAACAGATAGTATTACTAGTGTTGGAGGGGCACTTTATAACCTGAAGTGATGCTTTTTCTTCCCACTTGACCCAGATCAGTAGCAACAAAACGCCATTTCTATTTAAGTCCATTTTTCAATTTGTAGGTATCTGTATAGATATGGGGCAATGCAAAACTCATTACAGGGCTTAGCAAGTTACTTTCAGTTATGTGTAAAGTATATTTCAATCCACAAGTGATGAGAGAGAAACTTACCGTTTGTATTAAAAAGATTAAAAAACAAAACCAAAACAAAACCTCTCTCCTATTTTCAGTGGCAACCACACTAAAAAAACAAAACCAAACCCTCCCACGTTTCTTAAGCACATCACCACTAGAGGGCTCTATAAGGCAGAACTTCCCTTTAATCTTCTTCACAAACATGCGAATGGTTCAAAACCCAATGGAAAACATATAAATTACTTTTTTCCCTCCCTCATAGAGACTTTTACTAGATTTAAACTGTTGATTAGAAAAGTTTGACTCTAAACTAAAGAGATTTTCAGCAGACTGAAGAAAACACCCTGAAAGTATGTGACTCCACAAAGCTGTTTGCTTGCCATACTTCAAGCAGTAGCTATGCTTTTTTAAAAAGAAGACAACGCCGTTTCTTGCCAAGACAATGCTTTGCAAATAACCTTACACCAGTAGGTATGTGACCATCCAGCATTGCTTCAGGCAAACGTCCAGAACTTTGTGTCAGTGCTAGAGAGAATCCTTTCCGTTCTGCAACAGACAGTGCTGCAGACATACATTAAAATATCCCAACTATTTTCTGCACTTCATCAAATTTCTCTGTCAAAGTAACATAGCAAATCTATGAACTATATTCAACCATCCTACCCCAGCAACTACAGAAAACACAGGGAGAAAAAACATCTCTCCAAGAAGGAATGCAAGGGCACTAAAGCCATTCTCAATGGGTAACAATTTAAGCTTTACAATACACCTCCATGTATTACCCTTTGTTTAGCAAGGATTTAGATCCCACACAGAAAAAATGTAAAACCAGAATTTTAGTGTGGCAAGGACAAAAAGCTCAAGGTCTTCTAAATACCTTTAAACAATCTGATCCTAGTGATTTACCAGCTGTCATTTTCAAGATCAGCTGAAAGTCAGACCCTATGTCTCGGTCAAATACTGCAGTGGCTAACACATACACTTGCTACCACATTTTGAAAACGGGACTTGGTCGTTGAATGCCCTGCCTCTGCCAACAGTGAGCACATGCAGACACTGACAAGTGGACAAGGAGACAGGTAGGTGACACCACGACTGCTGTGTCGTGGGTGGGAAGCCAAGCACTGTGGGGTGCACTGAAGCCTACCTTCTTCCTGAACTTTGCAGGAATATTGCAGGACATCAACCCCCTTTGTGCTGCTGGAGCGGGTGGCAGGTGAGTTCTTCAGGTGGCCCAGCCATTTGCCCCAAAGGCTGCCAGTGAGGGGAAATCCAGGGAACACCAAACTATCATCGCAAGCCTACACTGCCACTAACACCTTTCCCCCACCCCTTCTCCCCGCCTTGCTTCTGAATGCACTGTGACTTTTTTCCCCCAGACACTACAGCTACTTGAAACTTCCCATTTCTGCCGACATACCTGTTTCTGTCAGGGTCCTGGTGAGCCCACCTTTCTTATTCTCTGCAGAAAAACCCAGGGTATCTGTAAGCACATATATAAAACTCGAACACGTCACTTACTAGGATCAGGAGCACAATGACAGAATCACAGATAGGATTTGAATAAAAAGTTCAAGGCAGAGAGGAAGGTGACATATAAAATTGGAGAACCTGTATTTTAGTTCATTGCAGCATTACACTGCAGACAAGACATGTAGTTTTAATTTAAGACACTGAATTTTCATCTATTACAGTTAGCAACTACTTGCATTAGGAGGTAGAGAAGGGACTGGATGGGCCTTGCCACAACTAAACACAATCCTTCCCCAGAATGGGGAAGATAAAAAAAAAGAAAAACAAAACAAAACAAGGCATCACCACATGGTGGACACGTCCAGATATTGCTTCCTCATACGGCAGCTCACTGCACACCCAATCACTAAGGATGTTCTTTCATCAGCATCTGAACGTCCTACAACCTCCACAAAGATCTAAGATTATAAATTTTCTCTGGATATTTGTGTTAATCCCATCCAACATTGTTTCTACGCATAGAGCGTGCCATAATGCTCCTCACGCATTTATCAGCTGGGACTGCAATCCAGTTCCTTATAATCAAGAGGCCGATCTTCCCGCTAGAGCTGCAACGGATATTGTTCTTTAACCCCTCCGCACACAGATGTAAAAGTCTTTGCTTTGGCCGTGCAACGGCATCAGGCTGACTCACTGCTCCATCTGCTGTGAGAGTCAAAGCATACGCTTCTTGTCCTAGGCTGCAAGACAGTACTTCACGCAATTGAAACATCGGCTGTCACATCATGCAATTTAAAGGTGATGGCAGTACAGTCTTCTGATATCCAGGGAAAAAGTATGTCCCTAAAGCATGCAGTGAGAGTAGCAAAGCAGAGCATGAATCTGGGTGTAAAAGTGAGGACTATGTTACTTCACAACATAACTTCGTAACATAACATATGATGTTATGTTACTTCAGTCTTCCAAAGCCGGAAGAATAAGGAAAGATCTACTCACAACTAGCTGCTGAAGCATCAGTGAAGAAATACAGCACAGCAGAGGATGCAATTACAAATATGCCAAAAGTAATGACAATTCCAGCTTCACTGCAGGTTGGTATTGTTCAACTGCAATGTGGTACGCCAGAGATGCCGTTCACTTCCATAGGATTCTGTCTAGATAAAGGGCAATTCTACAATGCCTCAAGTCAGAGCCCTAAGTCACTTAGGCCTAGCAATACACAGCAACAGAAGTCTAAACATTTTCAGAGGTCTGGATTTGACTGACCTGGTTGAAGTTAAGTCTGTATCAATCCCAGGAAAATAACCGGTATCCCTCAATTCCTGTTTGTGTTGCGTTTGAACAGACGACTCAGTTTCCTCTCACAAAAGCAGATCTAGCAGAAGTTCCAGTGTTTTGTGGTTTGCTTTTTTAAGCTGAAGAACATTTTTATCTCTTACCCTGTGCAACATCTGTTCAGACTTATTGAACATTTGTTTTGCTACCTTGTTTCAAGGTTTGTACCAGAGATTATTCAGTCACGTTTGTTAAAATGACCAGTAACTGTCCAATCCTGGTGCTGACATATTACCATTTCTTTTTGTTAAGCAGAAGGCTAATATAACTCATTTGCCTATTACTGCATTCATTAATTAAAAAGTGTAACAGTACGAGTAATTCTGAAATGTACTTCTTTCCACATTGAACAAGATGTTCAAAATACTTTCATGCGGATTATTCTACAGATCCCTTTTGAAAAGTGCTTGGTATGAGAGTCTGTGAACAGACTCCTGGCTCCGGATGAAATCCAGGGAGATTCTATTTTTCTATTCTTATTTTATTTCTAAAGTTAAAGAGTAGAGAGGCACCCTGTTCTCCTCCATCCTTAAGAAGAGACAATTACTAGCTTTTCAACAATCCTCATAATGCATCCAATTAAAGAGACCAAAGACTCGTGCAGATTTTTTCATGCCTTTTTTAAGCAATACTTAGCTGAAAGCACTGTGTGCAGAGGAGCCCTATGCTGGACCATCTAATCTCAGCCCTAGGCAAGCTCAGAGCAAGACAGAGGTCAAAACCTCAAGAGAAACAGATTAAGGGAGAGGTTGGGGCAGTTAAAAACCCTTAGCAATTTTAGTATCAGTGTAATTAGATACAATTAGGTGACTCAAGAATAGTATTAACTTTGTCTTATTCATTCGATAGCAGCTTCTAAGAAGAACATGTCTTAATGCCTTTGGCTTTCATTGAGATTTAGACAGAAAAATCCACAAAATATCCTTTGCTATCTTCCTTTCCTTTTATACATTATTTATAAAAAATTTCTATCAACACAAAATTTTGAAGTTTAGTTTGTAAAAAAAGGTTCACAAAGGTGGTTTAAACAGCATGTCCACTTTAGAGCAACCCAGAAGATTCAATACAAAAGGAGGATGAGAAGTAGGGATCAGTCACACATAGGTAACGAGTTCATACTGACAAACGTGCATGTAGTGAACCCGTAGGGGTTTTCGAAAAAACATTTCAATTGATTGTTTACTCCAAACTCCAACATGAAGTCAAGCATTGTTTCTGACAAGTGACGTAGTCAAACAGTTTAAGAATAACATTGAATCCTGGCTTAGTTAAAAAAGTTCAAGTATATTCTGAGCAGTCTTCAGTTCTTCGCCTGGGGCTACGCTCTCCTCATGTGTTGATCAACAGTCATTAAGTGTAAAAATAATTGTCATTTTACAGCTTTAAGTTCTTTATAAAAGGAACTTTTTCAGGGTCCTTTACAAAAATTTTTCCTTGTTCTTCACTTCTGCAGATGATACGGTAAGACAGCAGGGAGATACTCGTGGCTCCATTTTTAATATCCTCTTCCTATTTTAAGAGGGAAGAAAAATACACCAAACAATTCACATCTTAGATGCATTTAAAGCAAATAAATTATATACATAACACTAAATGAGCTGATAGAATAAAATAATTTGTCATCATTATCTGTTCTCACAGTCCTTTTTGAACGCAAAAAACTAGCATGGTCTACACAAGCATCAAAAAAACGCAGAATACTGTGCTTCGGTTTAAGCTAGCTACTGTGATGCACAGAAACTTTTAACATAGAACTATAAACATCTATAAGAGATTAAAAACCACAACATTCTGATTAATATTTAAAAGCTTTAGAAATCCAGAGCCATTCTTATTACTGAAATGTAAAAACCGCACACTCACCTCGAAAGCCTCCTCCTCCACCACCTCTTCCTCCTCTGAATCCTCCTCCTCCTCCCCCTCTTCCTCCTCTGAAACCTCCTCCTCTTCCTCCACCTCTTCCTCCTCCAAATCCTCCTAAACATAGGAAAGAAATTACACTTTGAAGAGCATATAAATTCTTTGTTATGCTTAACAACTTATTTCATTGACAGCTTCTGAAAGGAAAAGAACAACAACAAAAAACCAGAAACTGTAAATTGCTGGACAGTTACTAGGTCAATTACTAGTACCTTGTCTCTTCTAGGGATGATCTGCAGCTTTTTAGGTATTAATATCTGATATACAATGTCCAAAATACTAAAGACACCAACAAAACTCCACGATAGATTTCTTTCATGAGAGCAAAAAATTAATTACAACTAATAATTAGTTATTAATTACAACTCAACAGAATATTAAAACAAACAAACCAAAAAACTTTGAAATACTTATGCCTCGCTGCAAAGGGGCAGGGTAGGGAGAAGAGGCAAGAAACTGCAATGTAAGTAAAAATTAACTTCAGCTTTAATTGAGGAGTACATCACAGATGATGTTCAACAAGCAAAGAAGGATGAGATCTACCAGGTCATTCACCCCTCTCTCAAACACTGCATTTCAAGTATTTCATCCAAACTAGATTTTTAGAACATACTAAAAATACAGCTTTCACTGACGGTTTCAAGTGTGTATTATCTATAACCTTTTATCACAAGTTTGCTTAGTAGTTACACTTTCTGTCTTTGTTATAAATCAGCATACTCTCCTTCCCATGCTTTGGAGCTGTTATTTAGCTAACTACAGAAGCCTAGGTCTTGCCATTGGAAAGATATCACTGTCTCTTCCATTAAGTCATCAAACAGAAGTATGCATAACGTTTTTCTTTGCAATACAACTGTTGATATTCAAGTACTCAACTGCAGCTTTATTAAAAAAAAAAACAACAACAACAACAAAACCCCAAAAGACCAAACAACCCACCCCACACCAAAAAACCCAACATTCTGCAGCTTCCGTTCTTGGGATCTTACCTCTATCACCACCTCTTCCTCCTCCACGTCCACCACCACGTCCTCCTCTACCACCTCCTCTGGGAGCGCCTTTTTCTCCAGGTGGCCTTGGCAAAAATCTCTGAAGGGGTAACAGCTTTGCTGGATCAATGTAAAACTGTGGGAAGAGAGTTCCATTAGGCTTTGAAAATACCACGGCTAAAAAGTCAATTAATATCTCCCTTTACAAATATCCACAATTTGGTCTTAACCTTTATGTCAAATTGGCCTCTGCAAATAGCCAAATAAAGAAAGCACGCAAGAAATAAATCACAGTGTTATAAAGTTATTAAAATATAGATGATATTGGCATGAGTTTCATTTTTTACATGTTTTTTTGTGGGGCGGGGAGAAGGAGGAACGTGGCAGATACAAAAGTGAAAAGGAAGAGGAAATGAATACTTATGTTTACAAAGGACAACTAGCTTTTAAAGTTAATAAAAACTTAATAAAGCTTTTATTATCTGATGACAGAGTAGATTTGTTTCACTGATGACATACAGTAGAATTCTGTTATTGAGATTGGCTAACCTTTTGCATTTTTTTAAATGAAGAGGCTTTCATGTTCTCAGACAGTTTCACTGAAAAATACTGTTAAGTTTCTTTAAGGAACATAGCAGGAATAAAACACTAGAAATTGTGATTTTGATTATTATATGAAAGGCACATTCAGACATTTTCTAAATTAGTATTTTATAAATTAAGCTAAACATCATCACCGCAAATGAAAAACTACAATTAAAAGGTCAGGAGAAACTATTTCCAATTTTCCTCAGGGCTTTTTCAAACTTTTTCAAAGTTACAAATATGGTATTTCGTGGTAAAATCATTTTTTCCTTCCATGTACTACGGCATAAGGAAGAACATACCAGTGAAGAGAGTACATAAAAACATAATCGTAAAGAAACAAATGTTTACAGCAAGTGACGACCCCTTTAGCCCCAGGGTGACCTCAAGGCTTATCTGGAACAATTTACATGCCGCAGGGCTTTGCTAGTGCTGCTGCTGCTGGGTGGTACAACTGCCTGGCTGTGGAAAGATAAGAGCCAGCAGGGACTGCTGCACCAACCACATGCCCAGCCTCATCCTACAGCGAAGGGGCAGACGCTCTCTGTAACCCCACATGCAGTCTTGTACGAATCCGTTGGCTCTCCAGTGTGCAAGGACTTTGGTATGTGGTTCCGAAGATCAGAAAGAGCTGCTGCCCAACTTGGCTTAATTAGAACTGAAGATTAAATGGGGAAGCAAGGAGCTGCAAAATCCAGCAACATATTTTCTTAATATGTTATTGTAGAAAGAAAACAAGTTTCTGAAACTCAGATAATTCTGATACAAAAAGTAAATCTGCAAGTTAATTCATTCAGAGCCTGAGAGTGATTTAAACCTGCATATTTTACTTCACACTTAATGCGGGACAGGAAAATGCACGCAGGTAGTTACTGATGCTCAACCAACCAACACAAGCCAAGTCTTACTGCCATGTTACAGGGTTACTGCCGCAGTTGTCCTGCTTTCGTCATGGATTCTGTCAATCTGGCAGTGACAACAGAATGGACCCAGTGCCTCTGTCTCAGCAAGCCTGCTTTGCAAGAGGACGCCCTAGCACAACCCCATACTTTTATTGGCAGTTTAAGTAACAAGCTGAACAGCAAGCAATAGGACATCTTAGCACAAACTCACCTTTATAATTAATAAGCTGGAGCATGAGCAAGGTCCCCTAATGCACAAAAAAAGACCCACTCCCTTGATCCAACTCTATTACAGGTGAGTAACCTTTTGCAGAAAATTTGGTCAGGTAGCCAGAAAAAGCTCAAACATCTTGAACCACCATGGATCCAAAAGACATCTGCCAGTACTGGTACTGACTGAAAACCTCTGCCTGTCATATTGAAAAAGCTTTAAGATAGGCACTTAATGTGAATGAGGCATCTACTGACACCAATAGTTGCAGCTAGACTTGTGATGTTCACATCTAACTGGTAGCCAAGCCTTGAAGTATTTTAAAATCCTAGAGAAATTCCATTTAATAATCAATCAGCCTTTAAAAATCAAATACTGTACATCAGACATTTTTTGAAGGATACAAAATCTCTCAGCTGTCCGAAGATTTCATCCACTTTGCCAATCTGTTCCTTATTATCCAAGTACACTGGGGCGTTGAAATAAGGCACCTTGTTTTCTTCTGTTTTACATTTACAAACAATGTCATCTTCACACGGATGCATGAACTCTCCCAATACTGAAATAAAGAACAAACAAGCTAAAGATCTGGAGCAGTCATTCTAAATAAAATAAATACAATCTCTTCATGTAACTTACAAACTACCCTTTCTGGAGGCCCCTGGTCATATCCGCCTCTGTTGAAGCCTCCTCGTCCACCTCCCCGTCCAAAGCCACCTCGTCCACCACGATTAAAGCCACCTCTGTCACCGCCACCTCCTCCACGACCGAAGCCACCTCCTCTTCCTCCTCCACCTCCTCTTCCACGAAAAGACATTCTCTACCACCTCCTAAATTGTGGACAAAAATCAGTTATTTAAGATGTAAAAGATATTTCACGTGTGATTTGCTGTACAAATTAAGGTCTCTTGACAGCTTTGTTAATTTAATGGGTTAGCCCTTTCAGTCCTCACTGACAACATGTAGGCACATGAAAAATCAAGTTTGATGTCATCCACTGCAACGCCTACCTGTAAAAAGTGACTAGCAGTGTCGGCATGTTTTTCACTCATATGTTTGAGGGTTGAACGTGACACTCTCCAGCCCCAGGAGAAGACTGTGACACTCTCCGGCCCCAGGAGAAGACTGTGACACTCTCCAGCCCCAGGAGAAGACTGTGACACTCTCCGGCCCCAGGAGAAGACTGTGACACTCTCCGGCCCCAGGAGAAGACTGTGACACTCTCCGGCCCCAGGAGAAGACTGTGACACTCTCCGGCCCCAGGAGAAGACTGTGACACTCTCCGGCCCTAGGAGAAGACTGTGACACTCTCCGGCCCCAGGAGAAGACTCTGACACTCTCCGGCCCCAGCCCCGCGAAGGAGCGGCACAAAGCGAGACGGCACTCGGCGCCCATCCACAGTGCCTTTCCCGGGCACCTCGCAGGGCCCATGGGGCACCGCCTGCAGCCTGGGTACGGGGATCCCCGCGAAGGGCGTCCTCCCCCGCGCCCCCGGACCCCCGCCCGCAGCGCGGCCCTCCCTCAGGGCTGCCACCGGCCCTTTGTGCTGCGGGGCAGGCGGGGCGGCGGGAGGGGCGGCGGCAGCCCGGCCCGCAGCCCGCACCCGGGCGCTGAGGAGTGACCAACGGCCGCTAACGGCTCTGTTCCCCTCCCCGCGTGCCCCCGCACGCGTCTCGAGCCCGACCTCCTCGCACGTGGCGGACCTCCACGTGGGCGCCGTCCCTGCCGCCGCCGGCCGCTTGCGTCTGCAGCCCGCACCGCCACCGGGAAACCTCCCACGCCGCCGGAAACGAGGCTGCCTGCCGTAAATGAAACGGCACCTCCGACCGGCACCGTCGCAAAAGGAGGCCAAAGCAAGCCACCCCGCGGGAGGCCGCAGCTGCCGGCGTCCCGAGCGAGCGGGGCAGGGGGCTGGCGACCCGCGCCGCTCGCACGTGCGGGTTCCCGGTGTAAAACAGAGGGCTGCCGCAGGGAGGCGTGGCCCTCTGAGCCGCCTCGCAGCGGGGCGGGCTGCCCCGGCCCCGGCACGACCTGCGGCTGAGCCGGCGGCGCTCCCCGGTCCCGCCTCTGCGCCTGTGGCGTGTGGCCTGACGGGCCGGCGGGCCTCGGGCCCCGCCTCGAGCCCGCGCCCGAAGGCGTGCGGCCTTACCAGCTGCGGCGGCGGCGTTGCTCTCGCTGTCGGCCACCGGCCCGGCTGTTCCTGTCCGCGCTCCGGCCTCCTCCTGACGGACACGGGTCTGCAGCCGGGGCCAGAGCTCCGGTTCTGGTCTGAGGGCACGGCTGCGGTACTCCCAGCCCCAAACACCGGCGCGAGTGTGCGCTTACTAGCGCTACTGAGACGAGCGAGCGAGCGCCTGTCCCGCCTGCCCGAGCGCGGGGGAGCAGCTCCGCCGCCGCCCTGCGGACTGCACGCTCGTTTGGGGAGGGGGTGGTTTGTTCTGCTGGCCTTAATTAAAGTGTTCCTGAAACTGACTTTCAGAAGAGTACATCAAGCATTTGTCAAATACTTGAAAATTCTCTATACAAATCCTGTAACGTGAGCTTGTAATCCAGCTGACTATATTACGGACTTTACATGGATGTGGGTGTTTCTCTCCCCCCCATATATATGAAGACATCTATATCTCTTGTATAAAAACACATTTATCTTTTACAATAATCTGGCACAGATGAATGCCTACAATCAGGAGAAGCGGCGTGATGATTTGCTCAGTCTCCTCTGGCAAAAGAAAGGAAATGTGTATCCTTAATAAATGCTTCCTTTTAGTCATTTACTTTAAGGGCTTTCCTTCTGTTATCTCGTCTTGCACTTACAGTAAAACCAGTTAAATTGAGGTGGGATCCTTTTGGAGAGATCAGATTTATCTGATCAGCCTCAGCCTACAGTTGAGGCTCCTGTACTTTATTTCTAAACACACTAAAATATTTTACTAATGGTTAAAAATTAACCACAAATCTAACAACTGACGTTCAAAAGAATCCCAGCCACAGGAATTTGTCTACAAAGAGAGATAGAATTTCATCATGCGAGCGGTCCCTGTTTTCTTGGTTTTCTTGTCTCTCTTTTGTTTTTGTGGATCAGAGGTAAGAATTTATTTTATTGTGGTAGCCATATTTTATTTTTAAAAAACAGTTAAAAAGCAGTTTATTGTTATAAAAGCAAAACCAGTTGATGTTTTTAAGTTTCCTTTCATAGTATTTGTGTTTCATACATTTGTTTTAGTCCAGCCTGAACGTTTGAAGCTTGCTATTTCCCTTTCATGCATTGATTCTATCCGGGGTTTATGCTAACAGGCTTCTGGAAAAGATTTTAATCATGATCCTATCCTAAACCCAATTTGCAAAAACGGTTGACCACAGAAAGGTGCTGCAATTTTCCCTGCCCCCCTTTTTTGAGAAGTGAGATTGCAGTCTTCTAAGGTATGGTGTAGCGTACTGCCTGAAGGTTTGCTGCAGAATCTCTTCTGGCAGAAGTGTCCCAGCAAGCCCATCTGGGCTAAGCGTTCAGCATGCCCCGAGTCTTTTAGAGAAACCCTTAGATAAAAATCAGCACCTTTTGTTCCTATTCAGGAGAAGAGCCTAGTACAACATGGGAGTTATGCCAAGCCGGATCTGGCTCACAGTTTGTATTCTACTGACCTGAGAACAGCAGGAAGAATTTAGTAAGATTATACAACCGTTAAAAAAGGGTTTTGTTGGATTAAGTTGTGCCCCAACAACATCCCCACTGACTTTACTGTGGCCAGGATTTCTTCACAAGAACTTTAAACTTCAGCTCTATTGATTCAGTTGACACAGTCAAAGCTGATAAATCACATTTGAGGACTAACTTTTCTCTCCCATTTTTATGCAAAGACCATCCACGTATATTTTTCATGTTTCAACATGCTTCCTACCCATGGATTTTAGTAAGCAAAAGCGCTCAGCCAGCAACGAAGTCACCAGAGAGCTGCACAAACGCAAGTGCAGAGTCACTCACTAGAGGCAGACAGCGGGTCAGAATCTGTACTTGCAGTCCAGTGATGACCAGCAACCACACTGCTGTGCAAGTCCACTGCTGTGCAAGACACAGAAAAAGAGCTGATAAGGAAGGGCACTTCATTTTCAAATTCCTTTTAAGTTACTTGTTACTTCAGCAGTCACACGGTGAAACAAGTCATTAATTTTAGATTTCTTTATTTGCTTCTAAGTAGTTCATAAATATTTAGAGGTGATATTTAAACCCAAAGCCAACCAAGCCAATAAAAAAGTCTCAGAAAAAAACAAATTGCTATTTTTTTTATTTTTCTGGTGTTTAAGTCCCCTTATGTTTTGATTTGCTTACAGTCCCATTGCTGTGGACTGTTACAAATCATTGGCTTAAAAAATGTTTATAATCTGCTGTGCACTTCAGCTGATGTTTGAAGAGTAAAGAGTATGAAGTTTGTGGGAGACCAATAAGAGTGAAGATCACATCAGGTGAATGATCCAAAAAGAAAAAAAGAAGTTTCAGAAAAACTGAGAAAGATGAGGTGGCCAAAGACAAGGGAATAAACACTATAAGTGATATTTAGCACCTCTGTGCTCCTAAGATAGGAAAAGGCTTATGAATGAACACTTTGTTGAGGTCAGTAAAGGGATCTGCAGCACTCTTGGTGCAGTTCCTAGTCTTACTCGCTTTCTTTTTTTTTATTTTGTGCCTTGCAGAATGCAGCACCTAATGCTGAAGAAAACCAGTTTCAGCAGGTTGAGCCTGCCCAGCCAGCTGAGCAAGACACATATCTCATAGGAGAATGCTTAAACAACCAATACACACACAAGTCCTGTGAGAAAGTTTTTTGTCACCCATGGCAACGTTGTGTGGAGGGAAAATGCCTTTGTAAGCTTCCCTACCAGTGCCCAAAGAATGGCTCTTCAGTTTGTTCCACCAATGGAAAGTACTTCCATACTTACTGTCAGCTGAAGAGCTATGAGTGTCAACATCCCCAAGCAAAGTTTCTGCACAAGGGAAAATGCATGTCTGAAGGTACTAACACCTCCTTTTCCAAAATGTATCAGTCAGTCATTTGTCGCTAAGGAGATGCTTACTATTTACAGCTCAGAAGTCTGTTCATTTCCTTGCACTTGTAAGAACACGAAACAGAAAATGAGAAGCCATTGAAAATGGGCAGTATCTGTTGATTTTCATAAAAATAAAGTGATTGACAGGCCCAGGTCACTCTGCTGCTGGTAGGTTGCTCAAGTCATCAGGTAGAAAGGGAAGAAATACACACAGGAAAGAGCTCAAAGGTTTCCAAGCAGGGTGTTGACTATGGTGGGAGGCAGAGCGGGAGAGGACCGGCTGAGAACATTAGCAGAGAGGGTATCTTTTGGAGAGGGACAGACCTCACAGGAGCAACAGTCCAAGGAACGGAGTCAAGCTGTTGAAGTGTGTGTGGCAGTGCATGGGGAGAAGGTAAGCCATGTTCACCTCAATCATCTTCATGCTGTGGATTTCATCAAAACAGAAGGCTATTGCCCTGCAAACCAGTGACGGTTTGTGCACTGACAAGGAGCTGTTCTCACTGGCTTTTTAGGCTGCACCAAGCTGCTTTGTCAGCTCAACCTCCATCTGAGTGCAGGGAATGGCTCCTGCTAACTAGGCGGGTGGCCTCTTTTAGCAGTACCATTTGCTGTTCCGACCGGTCCTCCAGCCCCACCTCCACCGAACGCAGCAGGAGCAGCAAGCCGGGCCCAGGGCTCTCCTGCCCAGTCTCTGTCCCAGTACCATCCCGCCCTTTTCCCCACAGAAGCAGCAGCTCAGCCCATCGCCCTCAGGGAGGGCGAAACGAAATTCAATTCTGCCTGTTCCACTGAAGAGGACAGGAGATCCTCCGTGTGTTCCTGGTGCGCTCTCTATACGGCTTCGCTAAGTTAAGCTGAGGACCTTAGCTCCACTGTAAACAGCGGAAGTTTTGCTACACAGGTAATAGAAGCAGGATCTGGCCATCTCACTTGAAGTGTTACTGGTTGGTTATCAAAAGTCCTCTAATGGAAGTCACTATACTAAGATGCAACCTTTCCTCAGTAGACCTCCAGGTACTCTTACGTGGTAGGAACCATTACCCTCATTTGTCCTGAAACTGGTATATTTTGAAAAAGTTGCAAGCTCAAAGCCACAAAGTCAATCCTCAGAAAAATCAGGAATAATACCTTAAGCTTCTGATTCCCAATCTACTGTTCTTTCCATATGAACTTTGGCTGTCAATACAAAATTAGTCCTGATTTGTTTCTGTGCTGTCTTTCCACGAGATACACCTATATAATATGATTTTATTTGGGGAATTTTTTTTAGAAACATTTTCAATCTCTGTGGGCCATGGAGATTCAAGTTTGCTTCGAGTAAAACCCGTGAATCAAAAGAACGACATGTTTGTATGTGATGGTGAGTGGACTATGAATGAAGCAAACG
Organism: Calonectris borealis; assembly: GCF_964195595.1. Classification (NCBI taxonomy): domain Eukaryota; kingdom Metazoa; phylum Chordata; class Aves; order Procellariiformes; family Procellariidae; genus Calonectris; species Calonectris borealis. The sequence continues at coordinate 158,536 of NW_027441526.1, read as the reverse complement.
TGGCTTGCAAGCACCTTGGCTTTGAATCGTAAGTTTGGGGAATTTATCTCTGGATAACTGCAAGGGATCTGAAAAAGCAGCGATGCTTACATAAGTATCAGTCACAGCCAGCCAACAGTTAAGACAGACAACTCATGAACAATGTATTGGCTACAATATTCTTAAAAACAAAGCTTCTTAAATTGACACCTGAGAGTGAAAGCCAAAACATAGATTTCTGTGTTCTATTACAGATTACAACTATACAAACCATAATTGTTTTACTTTTAAAATAAAGCTGAAGACCAATGCAGAGGTTTTGTCTCAGGTCTGTGTAAGGGAAAGTGCATAGATGGACCATCCCCAAGTAGCTCTGAGCAATAACCTGTATGCAGGGAAAAGTTTCTTATGCTAGCTGACAACAGGGTACAGCTCCATTTTGCCACTTGCACCAGCCAGGCTGACAAGAACCAGAACACATTTATTTTCTTCACCCCTTCCTCCTGCTGCCATTGATTGCTTTGGCCCCAGGGATGGCTGAAGCCACACAGAGGTTGTTCTTTTTCCTGCGACCACAATGATTACCTGAGTTGCACATTCAGCTCCTCATAAACAGTTGACTCTATATCCTGTACGTAGTAATTTTATACATATACAACTAATATAACTTAGTCAGGTAGGGCTGCCTCCCCAGCCCTACCTGAAGACTAAAAATGCTATAGCAGTGCCCTAAATTGTCCCCTCTAGGTGAGAAGCAAATATTTTCTAACCCTGATCAGTATCTCTTTAGATAGCAGAGAAGGGTTTGTCCTGGGGCAGAGCATTCAGCCCTGGAGTCCCACTGTAAGGCTCTCTAGTTACTTATTTACTTGATCCATATTTCTTTAAGGTAGAGAACACATACACTGTTAGGAGGACACGGCTCAGGTAAAACCAAAGGAGATTTATTAATCCCAGCCTTGCAGTGGCCTGAGCTTCCTCAATATGCATTGGTTCTGATGACATCAAGGACACTTGACCCCATGCAGGATGGTTTGCAAATTATGGCTCACCTGTGTCCACACAGAGACAGACATCTGAGCTTACAAGTTTTGCTATATAAAGAGACTTTTCCATCCATCATGATACACAGTGACTGTCATAGAGCTACATATGGGTTTAGGGACAGTTCTATGCAGCAACCTGCAAAAATTAGCACTTTGTTTTACTTTTTCTTCCAAAGTAAACATCTCTTTCTTACCCCTAGACAATTGCATGGGAAGTCTGCTCTTTTTCTTAGCCATGACCAAAATTCTTTAACACTGAGGAAAATCATATAAATTTTAAACATTAAAAGCTCTGGACAATCCATTGTGAAATGATATAATTTGTTGTTATTATTTGTATCTTCACAGAGGTGCTGAATATTACCAAGCCAATCCCAGCATCACAGAATCTGCCTTAAATTCATTGCACTGTCTGCAAATAACTTGCGGGGGCCTAGAGACAAGTCTTGCTGAATGTCACATAGAGATGAAATTAAGAGATAGTAATGAGGGATTTGTTAGCCTCCAGTGCCATGAAAATCTCAGAGGTTAGTAGGCTTTTTAGTTTTATACCTATTTGGGGTTCTTACATTTTAAGTTTATTTTAAACAATTAGGACCTAGTTTGCTGAACTCTCAGCCACAGCAAACCTGCACTGAAACCTTTTTGATTTTTTTAAATAATCCTTTTGCAGACTTTAAGACAATTGACTCAAGTCTTGAGTCAAGATAGTCTTGAGTTTATGAGTTTGAAAAATCACTGTCGCTCCTAAAGTATTTTTACAGATATTTCCCAAGGGTAAATATATTTCACCCATGGTTCTGTTTGTTCCTCCATCCCTTCCAAGGGTACCAAGGTGTATTGTATCCCACAAGTTTTGTCTCTCCCAGGTTAACTGGTGAGGAGACAGGTGACAACCTCCTACTCACTGCTTTGTCTACAAGGGAGATCAATTAGGACACTAGTAGTACTGTAGCCAGACACGCATGACTATAGCAGAACTGCTCGTGTCTTCTGGGGAGTTTCGGGACGCCTCAGTTTCTCACTGATATAAGGGGAATCAAGTCCTTGTTTGGACTTCTAACACCTCTCTATTCTCTGTAGTGGGCTTTCTTTGGTACTGACAAGCATCAGCCTGAGATGCTGCTGGTTAGGAGAGCTATGAATCGTCTCAGGTTTTTTTTATGTCACAAAAGTAGGAGTTCACAGACTCTTGATGACTTCCTTCTAGAGGGGAAACATCCATCATCATAATCACTTGAACAATTTACAGTGGGTTTGAACCAATCATTTCTGGTTTAGTCCTTGTCTAGAAGAAATGAAGTTCCCTTTTGCCAGGCTACTGCAAGTTGGAGGAGGAAAATAAGTGGTCACATTGAAAGCTTGATGAGAAGACGATTAAAAGAATAAAAAAGATTCCTATTTACATTATTGGGCCCCAGAATGCCTACTGTTGATAGGCCAAACTGCTGGTAGCATAAAATGAGCAAGCGGAATATTTCTGTGGGCAATTGTGAACCTATAGACATTTCCACACTAACTTCATTTTCATCATCCTGCACAGCTTGTTCAGATGGTGAGTTTCATTGTGTCAACAAGAAGTGCATTTCTCTGAATAAAACCTGTGATGGAATCAATGACTGTGGAGACCTAAGTGATGAACTGTGCTGTAGAGGTAATAATTTCCTTTCTCAGCTGTTTCAAAATCATTTCAGCAGAAAACCACCCCCAAAGAATTTTTACAGTGATGTAACAGCTAAAGTCTCTTTTCCAATAAGTCACTGTATTAAAGCAATCAAATCATAGTTTATGTATGGACGCAAGTGCAAAAAAAGGAGGCATAATGTAGTTTTTTGAAGCGGGCAAGTGATCTCTGAGAATCTGGATTTCCTTGGAGGATGAGGAAATACAATGAGATTATTTAGGAGGCTGTTAAACGTTGATACAAAAAAATGAGCCATGTTAGAATGAAAATGTATTTTTAGTTGGGCAAAATCAATAGTAATTGAACAAAGACACTGTTTTTCCAATTAACTATCTTTAAACGAAAGTAAGATCTCTCTTAAGTTTATTACTAATGCAAGATTATCCATAGAATAGCTGTGAACAGTTCCTGTCACATTGCTGGTCCATAAGCAGTCATTCTCTCAGCATCTGCAATTCCAGCTCTAACAATTTTGATTAGAAACAAGGAATGGATCTAGCATGACCTGAATGCAGGAGAATACTTTCAGAAGTTGGGTTTCAGGTGCCAAACGGTAATATGGCTTACAAATCCCTAAATAGCCTTGATTTTGTAGTTTTACAACTGTCAGTAAATTTAATCTGATAATCGTGGAAACACAGTCACAGGCGTTTTAGAAAAAAATAATAAATACCTGTGGCTTCATATATTTAGAAGATATTTATTCAGATTCCACTTGACCAAAATAGTGCTGTTTCAGCTTATGGGCTGAAAACCATGCTTCCTGGAATCAAAAGAAGTATTTCAACTGAGTTCAGTGGTCTTTGGATCATAGTGGGATATCTGTATATTTTTAGAGAACTATCTTATTTTCTTTTAAAGACATATATCCTTAAATAGTAGATTGACATAAGATTATAAAGTAGCTCAAAAAACCCTGCCATAAATTCAAGCACTGCTTTGCTTTTGATAACATACAAAGTGATCACAAGAATTAAAAGGAAGGGGGTTCTCAGATTTATAACAACGTTTCATATGATCAAGAATTTTAGAATAAATAAGTTATTAAATCCAGTATCTTCAAAATAGAACTATTGATTCCTAACCATGCATTTAGGCATTTAGCGCATTCAACCAAAAGCCAGCTTGGACTCTGATTTGGGGGGGGGGAGTTTGACCCAAGCATCACAAATTCCTCATTTAAGATGATCAGTAATGCTGGCAAAACTGGAGGTCCTTTGGCTGAGGTAGAGTGTGGGCATGTGTTGTGGATGAAACTGGTAGGAGCGATACCAAGTCTGGAAATACAGTACTGAACTGGTAACAGAGATCCACATTTTTTAAGTCTTAAAACTTCAAGATTGTAAAATGAGGAGAGCCAAGTATTCATTTTGTTTTACACTTACAGAGCCTGCTTTTGTGATCTATTTATGAACAGCCAAGTCCCCCATAAAATGGGTATTATATTTTGTTTATATTTTAAAAAGCCCTCCAACTATGTGAGGTTGCTGAATCATATGATCCTGTGATTTACATTTGTAATTCTCCTGTCTTACAGAGTGCAGAGGCAACAGTTTCCACTGTCGGTCAAATATCTGTATTCCAAATAAGAATGTCTGTAACAAAGAAATTGACTGCCTCACAGGAGAGGATGAAGCTCGAGTTCTCTGTGCAGGTTTCCTTCTGAAAGATGTTTTTGTTTCTTTCCTTTCATTCTGCTCAATTACAACTAGAGACTACACAATGCATATTATTAAATTATTTAACAGATTAGCAAAACCAAAATGCATGCAAGAATTAGTCTTCCCAATGTTATGTTACACATAGTAGGAAGAAACGGTTATGTAATTTTCTGCCCTTTCCTTCTAGAAAAGAATAGCAAGAAAACTAAAGGAAGGAAGAAACAGATGATGTTTTAGGAGGCTTAAGGCAGATTATGTCTTTTGCTTACGTGGCTATCTATCAAACTGGTATCCCCTATTGTGAACAATGGGCGGTCAGGAATATTTTCCTCAGAGATGAGGAGTTCAACTAGTTTGTCAATATAATAATTCTTCTGTGCTGTTCCACTCACTGTTGAAAAGATTTTGGTTTGTTTTGAAATTAGAATGTTTTTCCTTGCACTGATAAGAGACAAAGTCTAAAGTCAAAAAGTAAACACTATTGGTAAATGGTAATTGGTAAACTGAACTCTAAGTGTAAACATTACTGTCAGTAACATGAGAACAGACCCAATCCTCAACCTCTATTTAGGAACTGAATTCAATGGGCATTTTGTTTGAATAAAAGCTGACAAACCAGATTCAGGAAGCATTTAATTTACCTCTCATGTTGAATACCCTCCCTTACCCTGTTAAAGGAGGCACACAGTACACAACATCATCATCTAAATTGGAGAAAAAAAATAATCCTATTACCTAATGCTCCTTTGAGCTTTAGAAAGCTCCAAAAAGTTGATGGGGCAGGAGGAGGAATTTCTGTTGTTTCCTGGTGGAGGAGAATGGGATATCACTATAGAGATTAAAAAACAAAAAAAAGGCCATTTCTCAGGGTTTCTTTGCAGAAGGGCTCCCGAGGCACGGAAAGCAGAGCAGATGTCATGAAGTTACGAATGAGTATCTCCTGGATGTAGGTTATTTGTAGGCTGAGGCAGCCAGAGAGTGTCTAGTAGGAAAGGAAACAGCAGGCACCAGGCTGACAGAGTATTGCTGTCCATGTGAAATGGTGTGCCCTTATGCATTTAAAACGTGTACCACGATTTTGGCACACAAACATATATTCAAGTAATAGAGCAAATTGAAATGTTTGCCAACATTTTTAGTATTTTGTTGTTCTACTACAGGCAAAGACAAAGGTGCTGAAAGTCACAGTATGGATGAAGGTAAGTGTAACTAACCCTCCAAAAACAACAGCATACCCTCTTATTAGTGGCTTTCTAAGTACCAGCCAGCTGGCCAGGTCCAGAACACTCAGATATTCGGACTTTGCGATTTAGTAATATCCACTCTGGGGCTTACTATTTGTCTCGCTTTCCACTAATTTCAAGAATGCCATAATAATTCATCCTGGCTGAGGACCCACATCTGCATGTTTTGGTAACTGGTGGAGGTAAACTCTCAGCAAACCTAGGGGAACCATTTTGAAATTATTTGCCTGAATGCAAGCAGCAGTGGAAAATGAAGAGAAGTAATGTGATGCTACGACACAAGCAATTTTCAAAGCAAAAACAGGTGCCAAAATTTTGGATCTTTGCTTTCTGGCTACTTCAGCTACTGGCATATTCACAGCACTCAAATTTTCAAGATAAAGATAAACATGTCTCCAAATAGAAAGAATGGATACCTGAATTCTGAGACACATTTTTCCTTTTTGTTAAAGAAAGAAAAATGATAAAGACACTTCTTCCCCAAGTACACTGCGGTCTTACAAATCACACATTAACTCGACGGAAAAGAATCGTAGGTGGAGAGCTTGCAAGAAAGGTAAAAAAACCCTTACCAGATATGAGTTCATTCAGCATCAATTTAAATGGGCATTATTGTCCTTCTGTTAAAATGTACAGAAATAACAAAATAAACTACAACACTAATTTCATGTTTTGCAGCAGTAGTGGCGTTGCACTGAACGAAAGTAAAGAGAAGCACAATTTATAAAGTAAAATATGGAGTTGCAAAATTGAGCACTACAGTACAAATACACATTGAAAATGATTCAGCAAAATACTTAATACTATAGCTAGAAATAACAGTTCTGACAAAAAGGAATTTAAATTTGCACCTTTGAAACAGAATACAGTCAAAAAATGCTATACTCGATCATACCAGGTCAGATTCTACATCTGTTTCTCTGGCTACAAGGGGTTTCATGACAGAAAGCTGGAGGGAAGGAGGCATCGCACAAAGTCAGAAGGCTGAACAAAATTACTGCATTTTAGAATATACATCTTTTATATTGGACAGAGCCCAATTCGCAATTTCTGGATAGCAGATTTTTTGTTTATAATCAGATATAATCAAGGAGATGAGGTGATACCAAATGTGTTTCCCTTTCTGCACTAAATATAGTACAATTATTATGATTTCATATTATTTGGGTGTTTGTTGTTTGAATAGGGTGAATTCCCTTGGCAAGTGGCAATTAAAGAAACCAGCAGTGAAGGTGCAACAGTGTACTGTGGAGGGGTTTATATTGGTGGCTGTTGGGTTCTGACTGCTGCACACTGTGTCAGGTAACAACAACAAACTGGGAAATTATTTTCTTCTTGCAAGGCAGAAAGATTGATTTGGATATTATTGCCCTTCTTAGCTACCTGTTTGCTAATTCCTATTTGCCTATTGCATAAAACAATTTAAAACACCGACTCACCCACATTAACTATGGGGAAGATTCACAGAAAGTAGAGTATTTTGTCAGTGAACAGAAGGATGAAAAAGTAATAAGTTTGAAGAAACATGGCATTCTTCAGTCAGATAGTAGGCAGGCAGGAAAGGTTCACCGTACTTTGCCTGAAAGGGAGATACAAGGGACCTCCTCTCTTCCCCATCTCTACCTTGGGGAAGTCCAGGATCTGTTCCCTGAGAATGTCCCTGGGGTCATATATTCCCCAGAACAAGCAAGAGCAAACATGGAAGATTTGCCAGTCCCAGCACCCCATCCACATCTGCTCACTCTTCTTTCACTTGAAATCAGAGAGGCACAAATGCCTGCTTTCTCTTTGTCACAGCACTAAACACAGGGGCTGGCTTTTAATATTTTTTCTGTATTAGTTGCAGTACTCAGCAGTAAGTGTCATCTGCCTTGCACTTGCTGCACTTCAGAAAAACCTGGACATCAAGTCCAGAAAGAAACTGTATGTATATAATATGAATTTTTATTCTAGAGAAACTTTGATAAAATACAAAAGTTTACAGCTAGTTGAAAGGTACAGTGCTGTGTTAAGTATCAAAACATATTTTATTTCACTGTTTTTTTCCAGAGCAAGTCGAGTTCATCTGTACCGTGTCTGGATTGGACTGTTGGATACAATAGAGTACGACAGAGAGACAGATACTTTCAGACTAAACCAAGTGATAATCCATGAAAATTATAATGCGTCAACTTATGAAAATGACATTGCTCTGCTGGAGCTGAGAGGTTTTGGGAAAGGAGAATGCTTCCTGAAATACAGCACACCTGCCTGCATCCCCTGGTCAGAGTATATGTTCCAGACTGGTGACAGATGCAAGGTTTCTGGGTGGGGACTAGAGAAAGGTATTTGCTTTAGTGCTTACTACAAGAACGTATTATTTGTATCACTCGATTTCTAATTGTGGTGAGCTTTCATTTTGGAAAGGCTGAAGAGTAGTTGTGCACAAAGCATTCAGAAGAGGCTGAGTACAGAAAACGAAGGCTGTGGTTCAGTATTCGGCTATCACTATTGGTTCTCTTTTCTGTACTGCTTCCTCTGCTGTTTCAGCCACTTAGTAAATTGGTCTGGAGGACACCCCTGGTTGAAAACTACCCTGACAATAAGAAACGTTGCTTTTGCCAATCTAAGATTTTGCCAGTCTAAGCTGTGGAGACCTGGTAACGGTATTTAACAAGTGGCCCACAGTCACAGCCCGTCCTCTGTCCCCTGCCCAAGAGGATCTGAGCTGCAGCCAACAGTTACGAAACTTGCCACATCTTGTCTCAGCCCTGTTTGAGTTTAGCCCAGAGAAGGTTGCACAGAGACAGGTAAGCCAAATGCAATCATGCTTTCAAAGATTTGGGAAGCACTTTTTTTGTATCACAGTGATTGCAGTCTGGCGTTGGAGGTACCGCATACCGGTTGTGAGGCTTCTCCTGTCCATACACAATGGCAGTCCATAAAGCAAATGCAAAGTTGGGAATTACTAGCAAACGGACAGAGAACAAAACAGAAAATCCCCTTAACCTTGTGAATACATAGTTCCATGTATCTTCAATATCTGGTCCACTCATCCCAAAAAGACAGAGTAGAATTGGAAAAAAGGTAACAAGGACGATCACAGCCACATCTCCATTTCATAGAAAACAATATACCAGTTTCCCAGTGTCTGAAAACCTTGATATGGAAAACACAGAAAAAACTGAAGAAGACAAGGAAAGGGAAAGGGTAAAAATGTCACAGAATGAAAGTACTGTATTTAACACTGCAATTAAACCACTCTGCTTTTATTTTGAAATAGATGGCCAATGTACTGCAATTCATATGTGGTAAGCGTTAGTGGCAGTATAAGGTATCTGGTTTATAATATTGAAGATTGTATTCTGCAGATAAGCAAATATATAACTTTCAATTTATTATATTAAAAGTGTCTAATATGTACTTACCATTTTTTATTTAGAAAAGTTTATTCTTTTCTTTTCTAGGTTATATCAAACAATTTATCCTCAAGTGGGGCAATGTTAATTTATTTCAGAATTGTTCTGAATTGTATCCAGGACGATTTTTTAAACAAATGGCATGTGCAGGCAAGCATCAGTTTTCTTACTATAACTTCTCTACCACCACACCCACTGTTTATAAGGTCAGACATACTGGCTGGGAATCTTTTAGACTTGGGAAAGACTACAAACCGATTGCCACAGTATCACCATTAGCAAAATGCTAGCCATTGGAGCCGAGATGCATCCACCATTATATATCTATTTATAAACAGAGTTAAGATGACAGTATGCCAAGTTTCTATGATTATGTGGGCAAATTTCAGCATGCAGTTTGAGTTATGTTTTCTAAATACAAAAGTGTTGTGACATACAAGCACAGCCTTTATCATAACAGGGCAGCCCTCCCATCTCTCTCTCCGTTGCGCCTCTCTTCCCTGTCTCTCTCCATTGCCTCCCTTATATCTTCCTTCCGGCAACGATCACATGTCTGCTCACAATTCCCTTCACCTGTTTCTGTTCTTGAATCAGCTGGTACTCATTAGGCCACCTCTTAATTCTTCTCCACATCTCCCCCTTTTTTGTTTATGATTTTGTAGCATTGCCAAAGTCTTATCCGAAACTCCCGATTGCAGAATTCTTCTCCACACAAAAGCACTTTACAGCACACTGAACTTCCTACCTTTGCTATATTTGATTCTGATTCAGCAACATATTTAAGCAAATGCCTGTCTTAGAGCACATTAGTAGTCCCGTTGACCGGAATGTGACTATTCATCTGCTTATACATTTGCTACTACCACACTGCACCCCAGGAAAAATACGATTAACTTTTCAAACTAAGATTAATCTGGCCAGGAAACTGGCTGTCACTCCTAGTACTAAAATAAGGATTTTGAATACATATTTTTTGCTTCTCAAGTAACGAAAGGTATTGCCAAACGCATGACTAAAAAAGCAATGAGTATTCAACTTACAGGGCAGATAGTTTCAACTGTTCTTTAAATCAAAAAGTAAAGGCAATATTTAAACAAACTACGTCATGAGAAAAATAAAAACCAGAAATAAAAGCCAAATCATTTCTGATAAATTCAGCATGACATCTATAAGATACTGGGTTCGTCTACTGTGCAAGTTCCGTAACTTATCTCCTTGATCCTCAATGTATTTCAACTGATCATACTTTACCAGGAGGGAACAGAGACAGTATCAATGGGGCAACATCAGAAAAGGGGTATCTGGGGTTAGCTTCCCCTCCCTGATGGAAATACAAACGTTGGAATTAAGGGCTGGTATCCACAGGAGTTAGTTATACAAGCAAATATTAATTAAACTGAGTAAAGGCAATAAAATCTCGTTTTATAGGATTAGTAATTCCAACTCTGAAAAGTTCACAAAACTCTCTCTCAGTAATGTAGAGATTCAAGAAAGAGGTTGCATTTTTAAAAACTTGGAGACTCATGCTTAGTATGGGTTCCTTCGTACTAGGCCAATCAACCAAGCAGAAAAGTGTAGTAACGGTGTTAGAAATTAATGAACTTTTACTGAGTATATAGGACAAAGCATAAATCATATTCTAGCTCTGTAGTAGTGTTTCTGTTTATATCACATCCTTCACTCTTAATTCATTTTTTCACGACATTATATTTGCTGAATTGCAAACAAGTAGCTCTGTGAGCACTGAAACTTATAAAGAGCACTGGATCCTACACACTTGTGCCTCAGGGCTGCTATCTGGTGTTGCAAAAGGTCCATGCTGTGACCGAGACCTTGCAGTGAGGGCACTTGCAGACAGTTGCTCTCCCTCCCATCCCAGCATTCACATGCTCTCCTTCTTGTACCTGCCCACCTATTTTCATAAAGCTGGTAGAGAAAATAGTTTTAAGTCCTCTGCCTCTCTGTACAGCTCCGTACAGATGAAACTGGCCAATGAATTATTGGATCGAGAGGACACCAAAAGGCAGACATGTAGGCATACACATATTACGATAGCTTCGTTTCCATAGGAATCAGCCTACAAACCTTTTTAGCTTTTTCCTCCCGCTTTTGTTCACTTTTTGTGAGCTACTTCTAATGATATAATAGGCAATATGGCTGAATTCTTCTGTATTGCACAGGATAAAACAAGACTCACGTCACTGACATCAAAGCAAATGTGGAGAATTTGGGCCAGCCACAAATGTAAGGAGAGGCCTGCACTTAAAAAGAAATGACAAGTAATAGACCGAAGAGGTTAGGAACCTCCTTTACTGGTGACCATTAGGCAAACATTTGTCAGGAAGCGACACGGACCTGAAAAACCTCCTGAGCTCTGTTTTGTGTGCTAGCTTGTATACGAACTTACTTTTGCTTTTTATTTTCTCTTTTGCTTCAGGTACTTACGATGGCTCCATAGACAGTTGCAAAGGAGATTCAGGAGGACCCCTGGTCTGTTTTGATGCAGAAAATGTGGCATATGTCTGGGGTATTGTGAGTTGGGGTGAGAACTGCGGGGAGGCTGGTCACCCTGGCGTGTATACAAAAGTCGCCAGCTATTATGATTGGATTAGCCATCATGTGACAAGGAGTCTCATTTCACGGTATAATATCTGAAGCTCGGAAAATTAAATACTTCCTTCTTATCACCCATAGAAAAATGAACACTAGTCCTTTTTTACAATCAGCAGCCATGTAACTTAGCAACAATTAGTACAAATCTTTAAAGAAAATATTTTGAAAATTCTTAACGTTCTATGAATACCACAATTTTGCAGATGCCTGTAGGAAGAGAATTTTACTGTCACATGAGTCCGCAGCAAAAGTCTCTAATAAAAGCAAGGAAATTAAAATATTTTTTTCTTGTTGTTACTTTGTTTTTTTTCCACATTTCACATTGCATTTCAATTGCTGTTGTTTATTTATTTAAAATGGACAACCATACTGAAAGCAGTGGTTCGAAAATGACTGCGTTGGCAATATGTGAACTTCACAGAAAGGACAGCAACCAGAGTACTTTAAAGAACTTCCATCATCTCAAGGTCTAGGTCACTAGAAACCCTCAGGATGCTGCCTTGCTTGGCAGTTGATTCTTTCGGCTTACTGCGAAAGTAGACTTCAGACCATCTATTAATTGACAGATTGACTATGATCATGAGATTTGTTGTAATGCAACAATTACCCAAATAATAACTCTGTTTGGTGGTAGTTTTTTCAGCTACAAACTCAGACAATTTTTATCTATCATCTAATATACCTCATTTGATCATCTAGCTTGGGGCAATTTTTGTGGCTCTAAGTTTTATTAATTTAACCACAGCTGGTCACGAACACGAAAGGAATTTTAAAACTTGAATCTTCAACTTAAATAAAAAGCATCTCTACTACCTTAAGTTCTCTGTGTATGTATATATATATATTTTTATGGTATCCAACAAACCCTTAACATTAAGTAGGGTTTTACCGTGTGTGTATATATATAAATTTTTATATATATACACACACACACGCACACAATTTATATAACAATATAAATATAGCAAAATAAAAAGTCTATATATTATACATATAGTCTTAATTCTACAAAACCAAGTTGCAGATCTAAAGTTAAAAATTAATACTCTCAATCATAACCCCCCCACCAGATTGTCAAATTACTACAAGCTTCCTACACAGAATATACAGAAGCGTGAAACAGTAATGCCAAGAAAGAACATCCAGGACCTGATCCCGCAATGTGCAGTCAGGTGGAGTTTCGCTACTGCCGTAACTGACGCAGAACTGGACAAAGACAAGGGGCCATCAACAAAACTGGAACGATTAAGCAGAAAATCCTTCTGCTTTCACCAATCCTTGTGAGGAAGTTCTGCCCACATGATAATCAGGAAGCACAGCCCGAAGGACCACTGCGTAAGCTACACATTTTTAGACAGTAATGGTGCCCGCTATAAGAAACTGTCAGTCTATACATAATAGTCTCACATTCGGCAAGAGTTATGCACAGAAAGTGTGCATAAAATTTTTTAAAAGTACTAGAATTTGGTTTGTGGATTGGTACCCTCGACACAAAACTGTCAAATAGCTTCAGGACCATCTCGGTCAGTTCTATCAAACTGCTCAATAGTTTTAGAACATACTTCACTATGTTCTAATTTACAAGTGTTTTTAATATCTGTTTTACTTTATTCCTCTCAATTAATTATCCTGTTGAATAAATGGCATATGTTCACACACCACAGTTGTGGTGGTGTTTTTTCTATAATTTACCATAGTCTGCTTCAGACAACATTTTTACATTTTCATTGACTTTTCTTCATCTTCCAGTCTTGTAAAAAACCCACATCAGCATGAATTTGTCATGTAAAGACACTGTCAGTCACCAATAACTAAAGTAAGGGTATGAATTGCTTCTCTTAACCCCCCCCAACAAGGCTTTCTATTTAGGAAAGCATTTAAGTATATTCCTACACAGGAATTATTTTGCTCAATCAGGGTCTTTGTAAAGTAATCATAGGGAAAAGCTGGACAGGTGTAGGAAGAGCTCCCTCTTTTGTTTGACTTAACTTCTGTAAAGAACTTTTCCCACCTATTTCTTCAGTTAACTGCAAAAAATATTAAATGCTGAGGCTGAAAAGAAAAAAAAACAGTAGAATATTTACCATGTATCTTTCTGCTCTGCATGTTGATCTGGAAGTCTCTCGGTTTTCCTTCCATTTCCTGTTCTTCTTTACAGTTAACTTTGTCCTGAAGCCCAATATTACTATGTTCTGAAGGATTCCACCCGTCTTAAAACAGAGCTTTCATTACAAAAATTCAAACAATTTCCACATGGCTCCACTTCAGCTCATCTGTGAAGCATCTAGAATTTAAATAGAAAATTAATAAAAATTTTGAAATTAAAAAAACCAAACACAAACCCAAACAGGATGTTTAGCAAGCGAGTTCATTTTGGTATGATTTTTCTTTTCAGCAAATCAAGACTGGGCTTTTAATGTTTAATAGCTACACTTTCATTTTGCCCTCTTTTACAACGCTGTCTTGCACATTTGATGATGTTACCTGAAACTGACTCACTCACATGTGTAAAGGTCACTGGATCAGTTTCCTTCACATTGAACATCGTCATAAAATTGGGTTAAAATTTTAACACTTCAAGTACATACTCCCTACTACATTTTTTTGGCTTCTAAACGAGTGTGCTTTCAAAAAGGTCATGTTTTTCTAGCTGTATTAATACACGTTCTCCCCCAGACTACACCGAAGGAGAGCAGTATGTGGTTTTGGGCAGGCTCCTCCCGTAGGCAGCGTTCGCTCTGAGCCACCGCACTAACCAAGCCCCGATGCGGCCGGCGTTAACCCTGCCCTTCCTTCCATGCAGCCCCACGGCCGCAACATCTCAAATTCAGCCTTTCTGTCTTTCCTCCAAAACGCTATCGTTGTCTCCTTCACTTTGGCAACGCCGAGTTCACCACTTCTAACACAGTCATCAAATAAAGGTTTTCCAACTAAAAAAGTCCTGGGGTTTCGTGTTGTCTGACGGCACCGGCAGCTCCCAGGGCCCTGCCCAGCCAGCGCCCCCGCGCCATACAAACTGGCAGCCAGCTGCGCTCCCGGTTTGGATCTGGGGAGGTTTGGAAAAGGTCCCCCCCAGGAACAAGGGGCACCGTCACCTGCTGGAGGTGGCGGCGTTTCTCCTGCTGAAACAGTCCGAGTTGCAAGGGGGCAGGTGCCAGGCCGCGTTTTGCAAGGCCTCCTCTTGCCGCCTGCAGGCGGGGATGAAAGGCTCCGCCCGACCTTGCCCCTCTTTCCCCCTCAGAGCCACCACCGATTCTTCTCTCTCTAACCCACCCCAGTCCCTCTCTCTGACGGGGGCTGCCGGCAGCGGCCCAGCAAAAGGCGTTTTGGCCGCGAGTAAGCGACTGGCAGCCCCGCTCCGGCCGTACTTTCGCACAAGACTGCCCGCCCCCTCCGGTAGCGGCCCCAGCAGGCGGTCGGGACGCCCTTCCCCTCAGGGTCCTCGGGGCTCCCTCAGGCGCGGCGGCAGAAGGCCCCTCCCCACCGGGCGGGCGGGGGCGGCGCCCGCGGGGACGATGGCGGCGGCGGGCCGGGCCGGGCCGGCAGGACGCTGCGGGAGCGGGCAGGCGGCGGGGGCTTAGCGGGCGCCCGGCGGGGCGCCGCTCGGCATGGCCCGCGCCCTGCTGCTGCTGCTGGCCTGCGCCTGGCTGGGCCCGCGGCCGGCGCGGTGCCAGGAGGCGCCGCAGACCCCCGACTGGCGGATGACGCTGAAGACCATCCGCAACGGGGTGCACAAGATCGACGTGTACCTCAACGCGGCCCTCGACTTCCTGGGCGGCGAGGACGGCCTCTGCCACTACAAGTGCAGCGACGGTGAGGCTGGCGGCGCGGCCGAGACCCCGCCGGCCCGCGGCGACCCTTGCCCTCCCCCCAGCCGGCTCGCTTTAAGGCGGCCCGCCCGATCAGACCGGCCGGGGCTGCGAGGGTCGGCGGTTGGCGGCGGCGTTCCCGCCGGTCCCAGGAGCAGCTCCCAGGGAAACGGGGCGCAGCCGCAGAGAAAACCTCAGTACCCGCCCGGAGGCCGTTCCCCGCCGTCCCCGGCTGCCGCAGAGGGGTGCCAGGCGGGCCTTGCTCCAGAAGAGGGGTTTCGTGCCGGGCTTTTCACCGGCGCTTCAGCCGCGCCCCAAAACGGGAGGTTCGCGTAGATCCCCGTGGTCTCTCTGGGCTGAATCGACTTGCCCCCAGCTGGCTGGGTTGGTTATTGGTTAAGTCAGGAAGGGAGTTTGGCGGTGGCACCCGCACCCTGACTGGCTCCAGAGAGAGACCGGGACACCGTGACATTTCCTCTCTCTACTGGAATATGCACTTTTCAAATACGTTTTTTCTTCTCCATTACTTTTAATTGTGGCCTCGGTTTGTTTCCGATACCGAAACAAGGTGAAGGGTCATTTTTCAAATTAATTCCACAACCTTCCTTCGTTTTGGATGCAGAATTCCCTGTCTTGCTGCACTGGTCAGTGTTCAGGGAGACATGACTTTAGCAGGCTCTACTAATTTAAATTTTATTAATGTTATAGTTGTAGAAATAAAAAAATGTTTCTTTCCAGTTTATTTTAAAGGTTAAGCTAAAAAAATCAGAGCACTACTGATTGCATATAATGCATAGAAGTATTAATGAACTTACTCTAAAGTACTCTGTTCTTTAATGTAATCCTATATATTGCACACTTAACTGACACATCAATTTTAGTAACTCAAGCTCTTTTTTTCTTTAACTTGGGAAGCTAACATTAACACTTGCTCAGGTGTCTTGTCCCCCTTTTTTAAAAAATTGCTTAGTACCCCTAAGTTGTAATTTGGTAATAATTGTTGATGTTCAGGTGCCTGAATATATGCTTAAGTTAAAAATATAAGTGATACCGTCTTAAGCCCAACAAATGCCTGTGGTGAGTTTTGACAGTACTAAAATTCTGTGCAAAAAGTCTATCTGAGGCATGATAGATTACCTTTTTCAGGATCAAAGCCCTTTCCTCGCTACGGATATAAACCTTCACCACCAAATGGTTGTGGATCCCCTTTATTTGGAGTTCAGGTGAGTATTTCCATTTTGGTGCTTCTTTGTGTGTCTTTCATACATCAACCGATCGATGCGGGCGGTTTTTCCCTCCCCCATTCTAAGGATGAGACAGCATCCATGTACAGTGTCCCTGCTTTTATCAGCTCCAGCACATGCTTTGGTAAAAACATGGAAAATGTATTATAAGCAAACATAGTATAAACATTTTCATCATTGACATAAAATATTACAGGGATAAAATGGAATGATGATGATTAATTTCTAATTTTTTAACCGTGTTTTGTTCTCATGATCTTGAAAGCGTTGAATAATCCCAACTGTAGCCCTGTGAGAGTGGAGGGTTTGGCTCTGACTCTTGCTGTCCTTACTGATGCTAACCCATTTTCCTTAAGGCTAGCAAGAAAATATGGGTTAGCTTATGTACTGGCTCTGGCTGGGATGGAGTTAACGTTTTTCATAGCAGGCTGCATGGTGCTGTGTTTGGGATTT
Source organism: Calonectris borealis (assembly GCF_964195595.1). Classification (NCBI taxonomy): domain Eukaryota; kingdom Metazoa; phylum Chordata; class Aves; order Procellariiformes; family Procellariidae; genus Calonectris; species Calonectris borealis. The sequence goes on along the minus strand of NW_027441526.1, from coordinate 141,405 downwards.
TTGGCTAAAACTGTTGATGGTTTTGGCTATTGCTGAACAGTGATTGCACAGTTTTGGGACTTTCTCTTTTTTTCCTCCCCTCTGCCCATCTGCCACCCCAGAGCGTAGGCTGAGGCTGGGCAAGAGGTTGGGAGGGGACACAGCTGCGGCAGCTGACCTGAATTGGCCAGAGGGATATTCCGTATTACGCGGAGTCATGCTCAGCAATAAAAACGGGAGTAGTGGAAGAAGCAGGAGTGGGGGGGTGGTATGTGTGTTTCCGAGGTGGCTGTTGCTCAAGAGACTGGCTGGGCATCTGCTTGTGGGACGTGGTGAATGATTGTTTTTGCACTGCTTATTTTGGGGTATTTTTTCCCTCTTTCATTCACCTATTAAACTGTCTTTATCTCAACCCACAAGTTTTCTTGCTGTTGCTTTTCCTGTTCCCTCCTCCATTCCGTGGAGGTGGGCGGGGGGAGAGCAAGGAACCCTGTGGGTGCTTGTGGCTGCTGGCCAGGGTCAAACCACCACAGCTTACTAGAGGTGAACAGCAAAATACAGAGATAAGTGAATGACAGCTGGATTGATGGTGTTACTTTTCAATTTCTAACTGTTATAGTCTATTCATAGGCTATAACTTTCTTAACTGGAATACCAATGGAGTGGGCGGGGGATTTTCTTCACAGTTTGACATCGGTATCCCTTCGATGACAAAGTGCTGCAATCACCATGACAGATGCTACGATACTTGTGGCAATAAAAAAAATGATTGTGATGAGCAGTTTCAGTCCTGCCTCTCCAAAATTTGCAGAGATGTGCAGAAAACACTTGGAATCTCAGAGACTGTCCAGGGTAAGTGTGAAAAAGCCTTTCTTTTTTTCAGGTTTAACCGAGCTTACTTGGCAAAGAATCTTTGTGCAGGGCAGTAATGCCACATTTTCATAAGCTGATGCTATTGCTGAAAGATGCCTTGTTCTGTCCTTCTGTCGTGCAGCCCAGACACTTGTACAACAGAGCAATGACACAGCTAGGAAAATGATCAGGGTTAAAACTAACCTTGAGGGGAAAAATTAATGCTTGCCATTCAGGAGTATGAACATGGGAATACAACCTGATGAAAATGCATGTATAATTCTTGCATTTACTGTAGTATAGCTGAATATTCACTGTTCTGCTGAGTGAGTTCTAAATGTGTACTATGTGTGATTGCCAGTAAACTGTAGGAAAATTGTTTCCTGTTTTGAAGTAAGATTATTAGAATAATACATTGTTGTAGTGGAAGTAATTAATGCTATCCCTTAGTGAAGAAATTTTAGGTTTTTCAGTAACAGGACATATGATACTCCTCTTGGTTGTTGGCCTGCATCTGATCAATACATGACATAACTTTTTAACTTAGACAATGTCACTTTTATAGTACATAGTCCCACTGAGAGCAGACAGTTTTTAGAACAAGCCTATGTTTGAACTTCTCAAATTCATTTAACTGCAAAGAAGTCATCATGTTAGTGTTTAGTGTTAGAACTGGTGAATATTTGCTCAATTCTGTTGAGCTGCTGTTAAAGATGGCAACCTCTGCATAAATTGGGATGCAAAAAGTGAGGGGGTAACAGCTCTTTCATCTTTCCAAGATTAAGTGATGTTTCTAACACTGATAACACTCCACATGCAATGAATTTTCGTGTTCCTTTTGGTTGGCATATGAAAAGTCTTTACTCACAACTTAAATGATTCTGTATTGGTTCGGTCTTTCGTTTGACAATCTATTTGCTATGCCCAGAGAAGATTGCTTCTTTCTTAAAATCATTCTCAGTTTGCCAGAGTAATTTCTGTTAGTTTCACATTCCATTCAAAGAGTACTTTTAACTGAACTCCTCTTTGCTTGCAGCTTGTGAATCAACTGTTCAGCTGTTGTTTGATGCGGTTATACATTTAGGATGTAAACCATACCTGGATAGCCAGAGAGCTGCATGTATGTGTCGTTATGAGGATAAGACAGATCTCTGAAAGAAGATACCGAGATCTCATGGTGTAGAATAAAGTCAAAGACTCAGCTGGAATGAAGCAAGTGTTTGGTTACAAAGCTTTATGCTTTTCAGACAGTAATATATTAAACACTGACATGAATATACTGGTTTGAAAGTCACTATGATACTCTTCCTAATGTAAAAAAGAAACAAGTCTTCCTTCTCTTCCCTTTACGCCAGAAGCTTGGAAACTGAAATTAGTTTCCTTTGGTGTATGTCTGCTCAGGGTATGCTATTGTAAAACACTAGTGCTATTTTAAAGTTTTTAAGAAAACTCCATAATGGGGAAATCAGAGGTGCAGAAGAGTTGTATTGAATTCTCAGATGATTTTTAATATAGGTCAAATTTACTAGCAGTCGATGCATCTGATAAATCCAACAGGAAAGACCGTTTTGTGTGCGTTAATATGTCATCTTAAATGGCCTGTACTTTCATGCTTTTGGTACAACTGCCTTCGGTTCTCTCTGATGTATGCTGTCTCGTGGATTTTTTAAAAAAAAAAAAACCAAAAACAAATAAAAAACCCCAAACTCTTAGCAAAGGTATACCTCTGCACTACATATTTCTACCTGATTCTATATCAACCGTACTTCTGCAGCACTTTTCAGATCAAGTATGTTGATCCTTTTAAGGCTTGACCACTAAAATGAACAGTTTGCAACCTAAGGATATACTTTTGATTTGACAAAATGGTGGAATGTAGTTGCTATGTTATTTTAAAAATTAATCCAATGTTTATTTTTCAAATAAAACATTTTGTGTTGTGTATTATATGCATAGAAAGGATATATTGTTCAAAGAAGTTGATTTATATTTGTCTTGTGGCACAACTTGGTTACTGTATTCATCTTTGCTTTCATTTAGTCCATTCTGATGAAAAGTAAAAGAAAGTTCCACAGATAGGGTCAGCATGCCCAACAACCCTTTTTATTTAAAATGCCCTCTGTGAGGCTGACAGATATTTGAGCCTATATCTCTGTCATCTGTTCCCATGACCTCTGTGAGGCTGAGAAACATCTGAGCCTGTACTTCTGTTATCTGTTCCCTCTCTGACTCATCTAGTTCTGTCCTGGTTTCAGCTGGGATAGAGTTAATTTTCTTCTGGGTAGCTGGTATAGTGCTGTGTTTTGGATTTAGTACAAGAATAATGCTGATAACACACTGATGTTTTAGTTGTTGCTGAGCAGTGCTTACACCAAGTCAAGGACTTTTCAGCTTCTCATACTGCCCTGCCAGCAAGGAGGCTGGAGGTGCACAAGAAGCTGCGAAGGGACACAGCCAGGACAGCTGACCCAAACTGGCCAAAGGGATATTCTATACCATGTGACGTCATGCTGAACAAAAAAAAATGGGGGGAATTGGCCAGGGGGGTGTGGCTGCTGCTCGGGAACTGGCTGGTCATCGGTCAGCGGGTGGTGAGCAACTGCATTGTCCATCACTTGTTATGTATATTATTTTATCATTATTATTATTTTCCCCTCCTTTTCTGTCCTATTAAATTGTCTTTATCTCAACCCACAAGTTTTACCCTTTTTCCGATTCTCTCCCCCATCCCAGTGGGGGGGAGTGAGCGAACGGCTGTGTGGTGTTTAGCTGCCTGCTTTTTAGCTGCCTGCCGGGTTAAACCACAACAAGCTGAAATAACCTGATGTCTGAATTATTTGGGGTTTGTTCTCTGTATTGATCTTTCATTGCCTGTCTCCAGTTATCAGACCTTAGTTAACTTTTGCATTAGGCCCTCTGTCACAGATTTTGATTTGCTCTCCTGGTGCCCTGATTCTGCCTTAGAAATCCACAGGAGGAGAGGACTGAAAATTAAAATACTGCATCTGTGAACAGGGAGTGGAAACCATGCTAAAAGCCTAAAATTTACCAGACTTATGGACTATAATGTGATTTCTCCTCTGGAAGTACTTTTATATGTTTTTTTCTTTACCAGTTGTTTCTGGTATTTTTGTTTTTCACTGGAGCTTACTGTACATGACGCTGAATCTAAGTGCCTCATAGAATAAAGTTCCTGCTAACGTTCTTTGGCCATGCTTCATAGTTTCTTTTCATATTTGTGGATATGATATAGCACTGCAAGAGGTATTACTGTAGAGTTTTACAAAACTGTGTTTGAAGAACTTGTGGTTCCTCTAAATTTGGTGAAATTTATTTTCTGTCATAGAATTGAAATGACTCTGAATTACCAGCGATTCTATGGTTGTAATCCTAAAAGTCTTTTAGCACTAAAGCAAGGAATAGTAATGGCATTGCTTGTTTAAAATAAGAATAGTACCACAATAAATCCAAAACACTATAATTCAACTAGATGGCTGTTGAGTTTTGTAGAAACGAGCTTAAACTAGATGCTTAAATGAACACAGAAAATTTTCACTGTAGGAAAGAGCTGGGTTTTGTTCCCGTCTGTATTGACCTGTAATTATTCCATGAAAGCCTTCCAGAGTTTCCTTCAAACCATTTATAAGACTACAAAGAGCTTTAACGCTGCTAGATAGCACAGCAACTGACACGTTGATAGTTCTGCTTGCAAACCAGAACCAGCATTTGACTTCTTCCAGGGAGTCTTTACTTTGCATAAACTTTTCCTGTAGCAGAAATCCTTGATTACAGTTACCTGCAAACTATACAAAATACATTTTACAAGCCACAGCCCCAAACTGAAGGCTAGCTGTCACCCCCAGGATTAATCATACCATTTAAGAACTTAGATATTTTTATATATATGTAAAAAATATAATACTATATATAGCAGCTCTTGGCATTTGACTCATTACTGCATGCTTTTATGTAGTACTATTTAAATATTACAGTGAAATTGTTTTTTACAGGTTAAAGTCTTAATACTCCCTCAGGCTATTTTGCTCTTCTAGATGATCTGAGTAACAGCAGCGTGTCCACAATCAAACTCCCTTCTTCGAACTGCAGTTCTGACACATCCATAATGCTTTTTCCAAAAATACCCACTTACCGTGGAGCTACTGCAACAATCTGAAACTGTTTCAAAACATGTACATGCGTGTATAACAAAAACTTTCATATATTAAAATAAGCTGGAAATGCACACCAGTCAAATGTTACCTTAGGCTTCATACATATGATCAAGTTACTCGTGACTCATCTGAACACAGTGGCTGAATATGCTCTTAGCCTCCAGCAAAACAACATGTAAAAGACGTTTGAACGTCTTACTAGGATCTAAGCTAACTGTTGGACTGAGGAATACAGCTGATACAAGTTCAAACTCTGCTGAACAGAAAGCTGTTACAGAGTCCTAGATTTAGGTTCTATAGCTGCTACTTCACACAGGATTCTTGCAGCCAGTGGGTTTAGGGGCAGCTCTAGTGTGAGCTGAGAGATCTGGGATTTGCAGTTTGCAAAAAATGAATCTGCTAGATAAGAGTCTAAATGTTTCATAGTGGAAGATGCTAAAGTCTTATAATAGTATCGTGTTCTAACTAAAGTACAGACAAAGACAACTTAAATAACAGTTTTGTCTAGCTGCCTAGTGGCAGTCTAAGGATAACAAGTCCAAACAAGGGAAAACGAGTAAATTAGAAATACCCGTAGCTCCTTTAACCAAACGGGAGACATCTTGTTTAAAAGAATAAGTCAAGCAAAAAGCCTGTGTAAAAACAGGCCAAACAGACTGGGTAAAAATACCTAAAATCCCACTCTAAATCTGCCTCCTTTTGTGCTTGTAGCAGCAATCTCTAAGAGCATATTCAAACTTTATCCTAGAGTTTATCCTAGAGCCTACCTAGAAATAGGCCGGATATAGGAAATTCAGATCCATCCATGGTACAAATCTGCAAAGCTCTTACACAGAAGGATGTTTTTTGTCATTAGCTTTGGTTTAGAAACTGTTGTTTCTCATGCAATCAATCACTGAACAATAAGTGCCATATAATGAAAAGGTTGGGAATATCAGTATTTGTTAAGATACGTTGGCACTCTCTTCAATACCTTGGTGCTCTCCTCACAGTTCTAAGATCATCAAAGAGAACTGATGCAAGACTAGAGCAAAGTTGCAACATTATCCACAGCCAAACCTCTCAAGGGTTTATATGTGCATGCTCGAATGAAAATGCATTTTGAGTAACAGTAGCCTTACAGCAAATGAAACAGTATGTGCCTTTAGGGGACTTCTAATACAGTTTTCAAAAATCTCAGTTTAGTAAACACAGTAGCTTCTCACCGTGTTTCAGGATGATGCCTTTGTATATGACAGTGCAGTTAACGAAAGGTGGTCGGTAAAGCACCCATCACAGGAATACAGATAATGCCTGACAAACTTAAAAAGTAATAGGAGACGCTTTAACACGACCCTTCAATTTTTCCGGCTGTTTCGACCGACGGCAGCCCGCCCTCGCAGCCTTCCGAGCAGGGAGTTGCCACACCAAGCCACTGGCATTATAGATGTACCTTCAGAGCGCGGCCGTCTGCCCGCAGTCCCGGGAAGGCCTGAAGCCTCCGCAGCGGGCCGTCCCCCCGGCCGAAGGCGGCCGCCTCCCCGCTGGGTGCTGCTGCCGCTGCCTCCCGCCCCGGCCACCGGGACCCCCACGGCCCCGAAGCAGTTCCTCCCTCTCCTGCCCCGTTTCTTACAGAGGCGGCGGCTGCCGCCGGAGGAAAGAGCGATAAGCGCCCTGCCCCCGAGGGGTGCCTGGGCCGGGCCGAGGAGGCGGGCCGGCCCCGAGAAGGCAAGGCGCGCACGCACGGCACGGCGCGGCGCTGCGGAGCCTCTGTCCGCCGTCATGTCGGGCTCGGAGCGGCGGCGGCCGGCAGGTAAGGGAGGCGGCGGGGGGCACCGAGGGGGGAGGCGGGTAATGGCGGCCGCCCGCGCGATTTGGGGGGGGGTCGGTTGTTCGGCGCGCGCCGGAGCGAACGGCGCGGTCCCCGCCTCGCGCGCCCCCTGTTAACGCGCGGACCCTTTAACGGTCCCGGCGGTCCCCAGGCCGCCCCCGTGCTCTGGCGACAGAGGTTTCAACCCGGCCTGGGGCAGGCACGGTGCCGATCGCCCCCCGCGGGGGAAGAGCGGGAGGGGGGTGTCTTTGCGAAGGTGGTGCGGGGAGAGGGGCCTCCCCCCTCGGCTGACCCGAAGGGACAAAGCGGGGGCCATGCCTGGAGGAGCGCTGCCCGGAGGTCGCTGCCAACGTTCGTGGCGAGCGTGGCCTTTGCGTCCCTTCAGAGAAAGGACGGGGAGCTGGGAAAGCTGGCAGCCCGGGAGAAGGACGGCACGGCAGCGGAGGCAGCCAACGCGGAAGTAGATTTGTGCGTAAAATCTAGGGCGCACCCCACTGAGGGGAAAGTCCCGTTCCCCTACCCCCCGCCACAGCGGCGGGAAATGAAAGGTTTAAATCCCACCCGCCCGCCCGCCCGGCCCCCGCCGCCCCGGGAAAGGCCGGCAAGGCGGCGCCTGGGGAGGGGTGAGAGCGGGGAAACGGAGTTGCTTTGTCAGCACAGAAGAAAAACAGATAAAAAGAGGAGAAAATACCGTGGATAGCCGGGGTTCAGATGCCCAGGAAGAACGGTGATGTGTAACAGGAAGACAAAGGAAGAGAGGAGTAGCAAAACTCTGTGGGTTTGGTTCTCGAAGATGCTCTTAGGCTTACATATACTTTTTTTTTTGTGCCATTTGGTTACTGGTATTTTCAAAATGCACCATGTCCTTTGGCCTGAATGACAGACCTATTGAGATTAGAACATATCCAGGGAAACATGCTGTCAGATCCCAGTGTAATCCAATGCATACCTGATCTTTGATTCCTTTAAAACAATCCATCTTCATGAGATTTAAGACAAGTAAGTAGTCCCATTGAGAGCAATCAGTTTTTAGAACAAGCCTGTGTAAGACAAGCAGAAAGCTTTTCATAAATAATAATAATTTAAGTAGTATTTACTTGAATGAAGCTGCAATATGACAGTGGCAATGAAAAGCTAAAGACTGGGAGCTGACTAAACAGGATTAAAAGAACAGGAAAAACATCTTTCCCTAGTTTCCTTTGGCCCAGGAATTCTCTTCTTCCTGGGACCTAACACCATTTTCTGTCTAGAAGTTTGATGACTATAACATTTTTATGGTCTGTTGTTTTTTTGGGGGGTGGATTACCCCCTCCCCCTTAAATTGAGGCAAAAGCATCAGCCAGATCTCAAGTACACAAGCAAAAATACAGTGTAAATTTAAACATACAGATGCACTCTTAAAGATCTCTGGCTTCATATTATCAACAGAGCCACAGGCATAGGTATTGTTGCTATGTTCTATCTACACTCATTTTTCAGCATTTCTGTCATTAGTCTGACCTATATGTTTCAAGCAAACGGAAATAGCTTTTTTGTGTGTTCAGGTTACCAGAGATAATTGTAAGACCCAACACCTGAAAGCATGATCAATATTTGCCAGTGGGAAGTTTACATGTAAATAGTAACACTTAGAAGCACGTGACTTCCTTTGAGCCACCCCCTTCTGTGCTATGGTGTTCAACATAAAAGCTTCTAAGCCAATTCTAGATTTCCGCAAGTTTATTCTAATGTCTTTATGAACTTTTCTCCTCTATCAATACATAGCTATGTTAGTTTGTTTTGCAAAAGGCTTTAATCAGATGTGAAAAGATAGTATTGTATATACAAAACAGTTTGTAAAATATATGTATAGGTGACCCGTCTTCTCTTGTAATTGCAGGCCATGTCCAGTTGGATAGTAGACCCACGTTAACCACCACAGGTACAGTATAGTACATAGTTTTCATAATGTGGTAGTCAGTCTCCACCAGTAAGAGCTGTGATTTTTTAACCCATTGAGATGTTTAAGCAAAAGGAATAAATATTTTGGCCTAACCATCTGCAAGTTTCTAGTTCTGCACGCTCCCAAGATGTGCATGTTCCCTGTTGTTCCCAAATGTTACCTTTATGTGCATTGTGTTACTGCAGATACTTATGTCTATATAGTTTAGCAGAAGAAAAGGTATAAATCTTGAATCTTCTCAGTTGTCATTAGCTATACATACTGTTACACTACCTGCTATGACTCATATGCTGCATCCAACCTCAAAGAGAATGCTCAGCCTTGCATTAGCAGCATTACTGAAATAAAAACACCAGTGTATTTTTAGATTATGTAAAATCATAACTATTGAGCTGGAGACTCTGTTTAAATAAACACAGTCAACTAGTTAGTTATATAAAATCATGATCTCTGAATATGTTTATATAGATACAGATACACAGACAGATATAAAATATGCATGTCTTGACCACCTAAAATTCAGACTATCCGTGTCAGAACTTTAAGAACAGCCTCCAAAAGCTGTGGGTGTAGACAAATGCAAATGAAGCTGTTTAACTGCATGCCTACTTACCTGATGTATGAATGAGCTTTTGGTTCACATTAACAGCTAAGCTTTAAAGCTGGATGCACAAGTTCAAATTGTTTCTTTTTAATGAATGATTTAGTGGCTAAATAACTTTTTGATCTCTCTAACAGATGGAAATCAGAACATCACAGAAGTAGATGCACTTGATATAAGGTAAAGTTCTGATGGCAATGAGAGAGAGATGGCCCATAGCATTGAGATCAGTGCAGGGTTTTCCAATTTTTGTTAAGAACGTGACTGGATTATTCAACTCAACTCCACCCACTTACAGAACACATTTCTAGTTTTAGCTACACCAGATGTAGAATCACACTTCTTACCATGAAGGCATGCAGAAGGGACTCTTAGGAGTGGACTCTTTTTGTGTTAGGCAATGTGCAGAGACTCTGGCAAAAATACCATCACAATCTAAGGAACAATTGGGCAGACTAAATGATAGAGTGTTGCACAGGAATATATCCCTCTAGAAGGAGGGTAAAGGGACCATGGGATAGTGATTCCATAAATTTTTCCTACTCCACCTTACAACATCATCTAGGCCTGGAAAAGGTAAACTACCTGCCTGATAACTTTCTTTGCCTCACCCACTCAGTGAATACAGCTGAGCAGAGGAAGAACTATTTAGGGAACCATCCTTTAATGGTCATTCACAGGATCCAGGGACCTAACTGGCCAAAATCCCTACTAGCGCTACATCTAGCTGAATCCTAAGGAAGATAAATTGCCAAAATCCGAATAAACTCTGGTACTGGTACAGGTGAAATATCATTCGTAATTACAGGGCTAAAGTTTATCATCTTTGCATTTTATCATGTTAAGTACTCAAATTAGAGAGAGTGTGATAAAGCACCCCACTTAACTTTCCTTATTGGTTATCCAGCCAACATTGTAGAAACCCTCAGACTTTGAACAGTCATCCAGAATTCCTGTTCCCTGTTTGAATTCTTATGCAGATGTTACAAAAAAAATGTTTTATTAAGGGGCTGCTCATAATAAAATGGAGAAGCAGAAATAGTTTATGGATGACTTTGGTCATTTTGTAGTGAAACAAAAGCATTTTGCTGATGAAACTGCAATCTTTAAATAACATCTGCAAACAAATATTCTAAACAACAACTTCCACCAATTGCACCAAAACTGAACATTCCATAGCAGGAAAAAACCCAGTAACGTGCCAAAAATGACTGCTCTGACTAGAGCCAGTCCTAGGGCAGCATGACCTGGACTGTCATTCTGTACATCTGTAGCACTGGCCTTGTCAATTACCAGGGCTATTGCCAGAAGCGTTTTAGTTTCTGTTCCCTGCACCGATACCTCTGCCTACCAAAGCAGTAAGATTGTTTGCTTTGTCTGTCGAAACACAGCCATGCCAACACTTGGAAACAACCTTTAGGTCCAAGTGTACAGTCCATAGTGTGCTATCACAGACTCTTATGTTGTGTTTTGCTCATAAAACAATAAAATTGCTGAATGCTACTCCACACACACAGGTGCTCCATACGTTTGTTGCCATGATAGTTTAAAGCCCTCTACTTAGAAGCTGAGTCGGTCATTTGTTCTGTCTTCAGAACAACACTGTCCTTCAGCTTTAGGATTTTGTTGGCTGGTTGCTAAAAACTTAGATGAACAGTTGTATTGTCAGAGCTTTCATTTTGTTAGGGTAAATAACACAAATTTGTTCTCCTTTTGCAAGATACACTATGCATTCCACCTCATCACCAGTTTATAGTCTATTGGTTATGATGCAGCACGCAGTTTAGTTCGAAGAACTTGAAGCAAATGTCAGCTACAATTCCAAATAAGTATATATGCACTATCCAATTAATGTTAAAATAATATTTAACATAGAGACTTGGAGCCAAGTCTGAAGTGCACTGCTACATGCCTTACACCGTTACTAATGAGACAGCCTCCTGACAAGAGAAAATACAAATACTCTCTACAATATTGTAGAGAAACTTCAACCTACCTGACAGAACCGAGTACATACCCAACACTTGTTATTACTGAATTGCTTAACATGCCCAAGCTTTTCAAAAAGACCTACCTATTTAGGCTCTTCCTAAAATATTGCACATTTTGAGGTCTTGTCTTCTGAAATTTGATCCTCAAAGTCTCTAATCAATTAAAAAATCTCAGCTAGCAGGAATACAGGAAGGGAATTCAATTAGCCATTAACTCATTTATCACAAATGTGTTCCGTCTCTGGCAACAGACAAACACTTGATCCTGCAGTGCAATACAAAATGAACCATCAAAGAAGAGGAGTTGCATTAATCTTCAATCACGAGCACTTTTTTTGGCATTTGAGGCTGCCAGACAGACGGGGGACTTTTGCAGACAGAAACAATCTGAAACGCAGGTAAGAAACTTGGTTTCTCTACTCAAGCTTAAAAAGCTAAACTTCAGAAATCATGGTCAAATAAGCAGTTACCTAAATCTTACATTTAAGTATAGAACAAAAGATTTTGCAGACATCAGCACTTCTGCAACCTTGGCAAAGAAAGCCATAACAAAAAAGCTTCAAGGCACTAGTCCTTTGAGTCATGGAAACTGCTGGCAGAAGTCCTATGATTTCAGTGTGTCCAGACCTCTCTTAGGACAAACTCTTTGAAGTAACTTTAGGTATTACACCTGCACTTGACACCAGTTTGAGTTCAAAATCAAGTTTAGTAGGTTTTTTCATAAATAATGCATAAGCATGAATCTTCATTCTCTCACAGGGAAAGCAACTGAGTTGGTAGCAACTGACATAAATTTGAGCAAGATTTTTACTGATACTGATATGTTTTAACAATAGTTTGACAGACCTTGGATTTGAAGTCAGAGATTTTGATGATCTGAAAGCAGAAGATGTGCTGCAGAAAATTTATGAAGGTAGGAGACTATATATTGGTTATGTCTAACTATTTGTAGCAGAATTTCCAGATACCTTTTCTTCCATTTTCTCTGTTGATCTAACATAAAATAATTTTTGTGCACAAGGGAGTTCTCTAACAGTAGAAGGACTTAAGGGTTAGACTTCAGATTATTTTATTGCAATGTAAATGAAGCTTCTGTGGAGAGAACTAATGAAGTCGCCAAGAGCTGAACGAAAGTACCTGCAGCTGGGAGAAGTTAGTAACATTCTTCTTTTTACTTGTAGAGGCCCTTATTTTCAGCCACGTGGAATCACTGCACCTTCAAATCTCTGCAGTGTTACACTATCTGAAAATAGGGTTCATTTGAAAAAGGACTGATCAGAGATTAAATTATGTGATACAAAGGTACAGTGTTTTTTAAACCTGAAGATCACTGTTTAGTCACCTAAACACCACTTGACTATTTCAGCCTCTAAAGATGACCACAGCAATGCTGACTGCTTTGTTTGTGTGTTCCTGAGTCATGGTGAGAATGATCATGTTTTTGCATATGATGCCCAAATAAAAATTGAGACAATCACAGACATGTTCAGAGGAGACAAATGCCGGAGTCTGGTAGGAAAACCAAAGATATTTATCATTCAGGTAAGATGTCTGTTTCTGAATTCAGTGGACTTAACACTGACCTATGTCTTCCTGTAATACAGAAGTCAGTTTTCAGATACAGTCTTTCCACAAGGGAATGTTTTTGCATCTTTAGGAAAGAAGGTATGGAAAACTGTTCCTTAAAGGCATTTAAGACAAGGATGATTCTCTTTTTAAAAAAACCTTTACATACACAAGTGTTAATACTATGATTCTAGCTGTATTTAATACAAAGTAATTTTATGAAGAACAGCCCAAATTAAGCCCATGTTGGATTGACTGTCAGTGTATATTTAATGGCAGAGAAGACAGTATCATTTTTTTGAGAAAGTTGTGTACAGCCTCAGCTCAGTTCCTACTGTTCATACCTCACAGCCCTAGGCTAGGCAGTAGAAGGCTATCAAACCTCCTTACCTTCACTGTTTCCTTCCAGGCAAGTCCCTTTACTCGATCCTTACAGAAGTTGGTTTTTGTGGGGGGTTTTTGTGGGTTTTTTGTTTGGTCGGTTTTGGTGGTGGTGGTGGTGTTTTTTCTGGTTTTCTTTTTTTTGTTGTTGTTTTTTTTTTTTTTTCTGTCCATGACCAATACTTGGCATCTCTGTAGAATTTAAAGAATCAATTTAAGGTTTTATTGTCTCAGAAATACTGCTTTGTGCTCAGTGGTCAAATAAAGCCCATATATAACCTCCTGTATCACTCCTTGGTTCACAGGATAATGCAAGTGGAAAGGGACCTCAGGAGGTCTCTGGTCCAGCCTCCTGTTCAAAGCAGAGTCAGTTATGGGGTCAAACAAGGTTACACAGGGCTTTATCCCACCTTTATCCAGATTACAATTAGCAAACTCAAATGAGAACCTGGCCTTCAGCACATTGTAACTGTAGTTTATAGAGTAATTCTAGAATTACCTTTTTTCCAAATGAAAGCTTCCTTAGGCACAAGGCCGATGCAAGAATCAGCACATTGTTAATTCATCTTTCATTAGGTCTCATTCAGCTTTGATCTTTTTTTAATCAGGTGCCAAAGATGGAAAAATATTTACATATTTCAATTTTAAGTTGTAAGTAATACTTGGAAACATTTATCATACATACTCATCAAAAAGCAAATTAACTTAGTTCAGTTTATCAACTGAATTCTTTCACACCACAACTGGCACAGCATTTCCCTTTGGAAATCAGAGGAAACACCAAAGATGGAACTTCATCACTGTAAATGAAAGAAGATTTTCATGTTTCTCTCTTTAGCGATAGTTCTTAAGTAATGCTCCTTACCTACTTTGTATCTTTTGAATGTGTTCGTACCTTCTTATCCTCCATGTATAGCCTTTCTGCAACACTGACAATACTGGGCTCACTTACTGGCTTCTCACAAAAAAGCCCCTCCCTCAACTAACACATTTGAGACTGCACTAAGAGCAGAAGTGTAACAGCATATGATGGCAGTGCTTCAGAACATTTATTCAACGCTGCCTCACCAACAGGTCCGAGGGAGGCGATTCTTCCTCTCTTCTCAGTACTGGTGAGGCTGTATCTGAAGCACTGTGTCCAGTTCTGGGTTCCCCAGTACAAGAACAATATGGACTTACTGGAGCGAGTCCTGCAAAGGGCCACAAAGATGATTAACGGACTGGAGCATCTCTCATATGAGGAGAGGCTGAGAGAGCTGGGACTGTTCAGCTTGGAGGAGATGGCTCAAGGGAATCTTACCAACGTTATAAACACCTGGTGGGAGAGAATAAAGTAGAGGGAGCCAGGCTCTCTTCAGTGGTGCCCAGTGACAGGACAAGAGGCAACTGGCACAAATTAAGACACATGAAATTCCATCTCAACACAGGAAAACACTTTTTTTTACTGTGAGGGTGGTCAAACTCTGGAAGAGGCCGCCCAGAGAGGTTGTGGAGTCTCCATCTATGAAGATACTCGAAAGCTGACTGGACATAGTCCTGCACAACCTACTCTAGCTAACCCTGCTTGACCCAGGGGTGTTGGACTAGGTGATCTCAAGAGGTCCCTTCCAATCTCAACAATTTGGTGATCATCTCAGAGCTTTCGCTGGACTTTGTCACCAATATTTTAATTGATAGAGAAGTAAATGGGTCTTTATGAATCCAGACTCATGGTAATGTGGAACAGCTAACTGAGCAGAAGTCCCCTCTGGTTGCGTCAGAAATATCATAATAACATAGGTGAGCTTGGCAGAGGTGAAAACGTAATAATACTTCTCACTAACAGGCATGTCGAGGTGATAAACATGATGATCCAGTTACTGTTCAGGATTCAACAGACAGTAGCGATAAATCCATTGTCAATGAGACTGAAGTGGATGCAGCTGGTGTCTATACCCTGCCTGCTGGTGCAGATTTTATCATGTGCTACTCTGTGGCGCAAGGTAAGTTCTAATATTTTACATCTGATGTCTGATACTTCACTGTAACAATCTTGAACATGTCTTCATTTTGCAGTCAAAATAATGAATACAGTTCCAGGACATCTGTTTTGCATGTCTGATAAGTGACATCTCATCTGGGAAAGAGCCTCACATGTTAAGGAAAAAGTGAAAATAAACCATCAAGGTTGCAGTTAATTTGCCAAGCAGAAACATTCTCATCATAATCTTGCTGCTGAGCTGTCTGCTGACAACAAGAATTCCCCTCTTTTCCAGGATTGTAGGATTCTGGTGGCTTATAAATTTCCTTGCACTATGTGGCTGTCCTCTCCAGTCCTCCATGTATCTTGTCGTCACTCCCATCTGCTCTCTTGTAATGTGCAGATACAGTCCTGTAAGCTGCCAGTCCCTGAACCAGCTCCTCTTGGCTGAGCACTGTACGTGATCTCAAAGCCATTTCCCATCTACAGTTTCCAGTGAAATTACATAATTGGTGAAGTAAGGTTTACACCCATTAGTAATCCCTTACGGATGCAGCTAGCAAGCAGTAACTCTCATGAATATTTTTCAAGTGGCATCACTACTTACATTTGGATATAATTTTATATTCCTGTTCTACAATAGGTTACTTTTCTCATCGTGAAACTGTAAATGGCTCCTGGTACATTCAAGATCTGTGCGAGGCACTTAGGAAGCACGGCTCTTCCTTGGAGTTCACAGAACTTCTTACTGTCGTTAACAGGAAAGTATCTCATCGCAAAGTGGATATGTGCAGAGACATTAATGCTATAGGAAAAAAACAGATTCCCTGTTTTGCCTCAATGTTAACTAAAAAATTGTATTTTCATCCAAAATCTAAGTAGATTGTTATTTAGCAATGACAACCATTAACTAACACTCATTGCAGAAGTGAAAAACACACCATCTTAGTTCAGGAGACTAATATTCTACAAGATTGTTTGCAAAAACACTGGGATCAAGTATTACAGTTTGTACATATAACAGTTTCTAAAATCTTAAAAGGAATTTTGAAGCTAGTATTACAGCTCTGTTTACCTCAGGGAATTTGGGAAAAGTTGACTGGTGCAAAACTATTAAGAGGTGCTCTGATTTCACTGAAATTGGTACTCTTACATTACTTTTTTCTTAAAAGTTTTTTGCTTGATTGCCGTCTAACTATGGCACATTTTACTATTTTCAAAATGTTTCAAATGTTAGATTAGCTTTTCTTGCTCCAAGAGCACAGTTTACAGGGAATATGTTTGTAGGGCATCTTTTTAAATCTGTGGACAGCAGTATCCAGTTTCCAATTTTTGTGGATTTATAGCTTTTTAGACATTTTTTGTACTTTCTCTCAACACTAAAAAGGAATTTAATTCCTTGAGTACAATTGTAGCATTAATATAGATAAAGGGCTTCTTTTTGCTTGCGCATCATTTACGTTTGGGGCACAATTAAAGCTTGCTGGTGCTTTGCATTCTCAAGAGAAAAGCAAGCAGTAGTGAAATGAGACTATGTACAGCTTGCTTAGCGTGACTTCGGGTAAGCTCACCTTGTACACATCTCTAAAGCTAAAGCAAATCATTGCAAGGTTCCAGGCTCACCTACAACTGCTGGACATCTCCAGGCAGCTCTGCAAAATACAACACGTGCAAACCTTCACGCTTCAGGCCTTGGTGTTGGATCAGCCTCTTCCTCCCCTTGGCCACAGAGGAGATCAGCCATACACCGTCATGGTGTGTATGAAAGTGATAGTGCGTTTGTCACCACAGGATGTTTCACCATAGGATTGTTACTACTGCAGCATCAGTAATTTCAATGATATTAGAAGCAAATATTTCTTTTATTATGTTTTACATTATTGGTACATACGCTTAACTCTGGGGGACAATGGAGAACTCAAGCTGAGAAAAGTGTCTTAATCCACTTTCCTGGGTATAAAAGAATTGATTTACTGGCTCTGCTTTAGTTAAATCTTTCCATATACCATGTTCTGACTCACAGATATTAAATCTTACTATGGCTGCTTTTAAGCTTTGTATAAATCATGAATGTATAAATTTGAATGTTTTGATAAATTCTTTCAATAAAATGCAACAGTGAAATATAAATGATTTTATAGTAAATGAGTTTGACGTGTCTTACTTTCCCAGCAATATTTACTAAAAAAGCTTACTTGTAATGCAAGTCTAACCTCCACCAACGATGTTGTATCAGAGTCAAAGCACAGAGCTCGGGAAAGGAAAACAGTAATTTCAGGAAAAAAAATCCTTAGTACTCAAGGCAGAAAATTATTCTATGAGCTACTGCTGTGCTCTAGAAAATAGTCCTAAAAGGACAGCCCTTGTTCTATAAGACATCCCCATCATTTTACCAGCAGGCAGAATGCCTCCATTTACTAATGAGATTTGACAAGTATCTTGAAGAACTTTGCTTTAGCAGCTGCTTTATAGTATTTTTTAAAAAAAAAAACAAACCCAACAAAACCCCAAAATGTCAAGTGACCAAATCATTTTTATAGATATTTATTGCAACTTTCAAAACTATAGTGGTCAAAAATATCCAGTTTCTATACAGTAACTAAATGTTTGTATCAGCTTTGAAAGGGCAGTTGTAATATATACAAAACCAAAGTCAGTCCTTGTCATTGATTTCCTGGATTGGCAGCCTCAGGTGCAGAGGTTGGCGCAGACGCCTCAGGGATTCTTCTGCCTGCCAGTGCAAGAAAGAGTGAGAGTTCATCCTCCCGCAGCCCTCCGTTTTCTCCTCCTCTTTCACACATCCAGTACCTTTCCCTTCTCAGAAGGCATCGCTCTTACGCAAGAAACCAAACTACTCAAGTGGAGGATGCTGAACGTTTACAGACCTGCTCAGGTCATTCAGCCAGTCTCCAGAGAGAAGCATGTGCCCTGCCCGTCCACCTGCTCACCCGCACCCCAGAGGACTATTTTCCTGAAATTACAATTACAAAATTCATACTCAAAGGCTACTGAAAAAGCATCAAACTCTAGCCTTATGCCAAATGTGGCTCATGAAATGATACCCTGAACCACGGGTCTTGAACTAAAATTAGGAGTAGTTTCAATTTTCTTTTACAAGACACTGAACACAAGGCTGGGGAGATGGAATGGGGGAGTAAGAATTGAGGAGTGGGATCTGCTACATTTTTTCATGAAGATGACAAAGTTTCTCCCAGACACACACACCACCACCCTTTACAGAATATGGGTGACTGGATGGGAATCTAAGCCTTTTACCTGAGGAATAGGATTAAGCTGTCAAATGCTGAACTCTGCAAGACAGTTTCCTTCCAAGAAAGGGAGAAGACTGTGTTACCACAGCAGTGCAGCTAACACACTGTCTCCAAAAGCAATATAGCTATTCTATCAAAATGGCCGAAAATGCAATTCGAGTATGCAAAAAATGGATGTATAGGGCTGATAAACTGACTCACTTGTTTTAAATTAAATTCACGAAGTTCTCCCTTTCGATCACTTATTGAAGTAGTTTATACATCAATGGCAAACATTGTATGGTTATTTAAGCAGCTCAAACTGGCTGACAAGCAATACACTGTTTTGAATGTAAGTAACAAACCTTGAGGTCAATCTTCTGTTAGCTAAGACTTTACTGAAAAAGTCTTAATGCAGAGGCTACCTTATTATTTAAGGACTGTATTTAAATACCTCTGCTAGGTCTTCTTTGAGCTTGTTATATCGTTCCACATTAAAATGCTGGTTTTTGGATTTCCGATAGAAGTAGTGGAGGAACTGCCTGTTTTTAGCATCAGGGTAAATGTAGTCCTGGTGAAGAAAGCAGGGCACACGTTTAGGGTTAGCAAGAAAACTGGGTAGAGGTCAGAAGATAAACTGCACAAATGAGTTTTCAGTAGAAACTCAGCCTGTTTCAGGAAGATTTATCTAGTTCATCACACACACGTGTTCTGTTAAGAGGCTACATATGAAGTTATGCCCTTATAGGTCACAAGGGCCTTTTAACACATGGTAGGAATAATTTCTATCACGTCTAAAGGAATTTTCAGTCATAATAAACACATAGTGTGATCTTCATGACTGGAGCCGCCTAAGTCAACGGACACTACTTCCAAGGAGTCAGAGAAAGTTCATCTACTATTTCTCAAAGACTTATTTGAAAGTCTCAAGCAATGGTGCCAGCAGCTGTTCAAAAAAGCCAAATAATAATCTCTTTATCTACTCATATACAAGAAGTAGGAATGCCTTAGCCCTTCTCAAAAATCAACGAGGAGGAGTAAAATTCACACTCAGAGCCAGCTGTTCATAAAAACAGACACATCTCCCCTTTTCACTAAAGGAACCTGACATCTCGCGAGGTCTATAGATCCACTGGTATTATGGAAGGAACTGTTGGCTACTCTTCCACATACTTCCATAACAAAAAGAGTTTTGCATCACAGAAAGTTCAACATTGAGATGTCCAATTTGGGAGTAAAGTACAGAGCTAAAACAGGAAAAAGAAACATGCCTCGAAGCCTTACAGGATAAGTCTGTATTGTGCAGCTCAGTTGAGATCTGTTTTTTTGTTACTCAGCACAATTTTTTCTTCTAAACAAAGCCTGTTTTCCGCCCCATTTCAGCTGTCCTAGATTTACCTCCATTCATTTACAGTCAAGGAAAAGCAGTCAGATTATGAAGAAAAAAGCAGTAACATTTTTTCAGGCACTAAAATAGGTATATTTCAATAATGCAACTGCCAGATTTCCAAACCGTTTGGCACCCTGCACCGTTTGTATGTAAACTCCAGCAAAAAAAAGCTACTGTTCAGTGATTTGCTCCCTGGCCCGCTGTAAGGCAGCGTTCACAAACTGGCACAGCCCTAATAGTTGCTCTCCCTTTACAGCAATGAGCAAGGTGCCGTTTACTATTCAAAGCGATCTACAAAAATTTAAAATAAAAAGAGAGAGTTCCTTCACTACTTTTCATTCCCTAGGTGATGAAATCTTACAGATAGCAGTTCTGCTCAGCAGCTGGTCCGCAGTTCATGTGTAACAGTACCTGGCTTGACTTCACATAATGTAATGTTCGTATCCAGCCCCATTAAGGATGAAACAAGTCCCTGCCTGATGGCAAGGCTACTTACTGAATTATATTTTCATCAGAGCCCAAACGTGATTTTCAGAGTCAGCTTTCCTCCTTTACAGTACTCCACACGTTTACAAAATGAGAACTTACCTGTTTAGTAATAACAAAGTAGGCATAGAAAGCCATGGCACTCCCGTAAGTGATGAAGTATGTGACTGGCTCCATGATGTCCCATGAATAGACCCACCACGTGAGCCATGCCAACGCTCCCCCTTGTGTTGACATCAGAGCTAAGCCAACCCATAGAAGCCTGGAGGTCTTTGCATCTGCACTGTCCGTGATTCTGGCTTTCATCTAAGGAAAATAAATACAGAAACCTGTTCAAGCAAACATAAGTGCAACTGATGAGTGGCTCCTCAACTACGTTTTTTCCTGCTGGGCTAGATCCTTTTTCAGGATCTTTTACTGACTCCTCTTACCGATTTACCTTGCCAAAAAAGAAAAGGACTGAAATCCAAGGGCAACCAGATCTCCTGGCTATTGTACACCAAGAAATGCCGCTTTTAATCTCCCCACTACGAGGGACTTATGTCTACTGGATTTCCATTTACCATTCAAGGAAGCTCTGGTTAATGCTGAGGCTAGTCCTCCCAAAGCAGGTGTGAGGCCAAGGAAAAGTTTGTCCGCTTTGTCAGGCTCTTTTTGGCTTCCTCCCCTCATGCTGGGTTAGCTTAGCCCGCCCTAGATCAACATTCATACCTTCCCTTCTTGGATTACAGCAACCATTAGTCCAAACGATTTGCCTTGCTGCCTTGGTGATATAGAAAACCCTAGCCTATAGCCACAGATGATTTCTACCTCACTATTGTTTTTTCTATAACGGGTATGGAGAACTCATAGAGCAACAGGTGACTAAGAGGACTTTCAATCCCAGTACTAGCCATGCTGAGGCTTGTTCCTGACAGCTTTCTCCAGGTGTTGTGGTTTCTACCCAGGGCATGTGTGTAACACGAAGGAAAAGAACTGAATTGAAAATAATTTGAATTATATTTGAATTGACCCTCGTTTGCATAACAAACAAAACAGACACACCTTAGCCATTCATGCTGATTTTTTCTATCACAGGACTTACTCTTGATGAAAGGAAATGCTTTTGAGTTTTTTAAAAAAAAGCAATCCTACTTTCCAACCTGTTCAAGAGGCAGCAGCTCTTCTTTCAGATGGTCCAGTTTCTGTAGCAATTCTCTCTCTTTCCTGATCTGGTGATCTTCTAAATGTAGAGCCACAAAGAGTCTGTGAACCAAGGATTTGATATCTTCCATTTCAGTAGCATGCTCACTACTCAGCTTATCTGAAAATAAAATGTTTTTCTCATAAAACATTTCAAGAACCTACCCTTCCTCATTCTCTCCCCACCTCCAACCCCAAAAAGCAGGACCATCCAATGGTAAAAAAAAAAAAGAGAAATTCCTTTCTCCAGACAGGTTCGAGTTTTCTGAGACTTCCCATGCCTTTCACAGGATGAAGTGAGATATCAGAGTTTTTAAGCATTGCTCTTACCTTTTATAGGAGGTGACACATTGTATGCCATGTTGTTGATAACAAGTTTAAAGTCATTCATCAATAAGACCTCCATCAAGGTTGCATCAGAGACCTTGCTACCATCTGCAGAAGAAAGATTTAAGTTCTAAGTAATTTATCATAAGGAATCTTAAACATTAGCTGATATCCCTTTGGAAAAGTGCTAGAATTCTTTATTAATAATGTTTGGAAGGGAACTGTACTTCTAGAAAATCTGGTAACTGATACTAAAAAGTAACGAGCAACATATCAATGCAGAGTGTGTGCCTAAATGCTTTCTCTAGAAGTCTCATTCAGACTTGCCACTACTATGAGCAGACTTGCATTTTCTTGTGTTACAGTTACGACTAGTATTGACCCATTGGGAAGGGGAGGGCAGAAGAAAAAGAAGTCTTGCATAAAACAGCAACAAACTGCAACATAAAGATTTGCATTTTTGTTTCTCCATCCACACACAAGTTTGCATCTTCACTAGGACAAAGGGTTTTGGGAAATTAAAAGACTCTCAGAGACCTCATCTTCAGTTATAGATTTATATCTTTCTTTAAACAAGCTCTTCTAGCCAAAAGGAGCAATTCTTGTCAGTAGTAGTGTTCAGATTTTTATTAATGGTACTTGCAGTCACTCTGTTTCAGTATCAGTTGTGACTGGGAGTTAAGAAGTAGATAGCTAGACTGTCCAGTACAAGGCACACCAGGAGCCACAGAGGCATTAGTCTAAAAAGCTCTGGAGAACCCTTTTCTACTTTTCTTTTTTATGCAAAAATTTACATGAATGCCACCCCATCAGCAAGACAGAGAACAGGCTGAGAAAAAAAAAAATCATATCTATTTTCAACGACTCAAAATCAGAGACGGGACAACTGTGACATTCAATCAGGAAAGCTGGTTTTATTCTGCTTTTATATTTGTTCCTTCTTTTCATTCCCTCTCTACTATTTTTCTTTGCCGAAGGCCCTGTCACCCAAAAGGCAGTATCTGTGTCTGTCTAGGGCTTAGAAAAGATTTGCTACTGGTAGATGGACCACAACTTCAACATATGAAAAGGCTCTCATCCAACAGCATGGACATTCTGCAGCCCTTCACAGGGCAGTCTCAGCACAGCAGATCTTGCAAGATTAGTACTCTGGCAACATTTCCCATTTCTTGAACAACAGGAAAAATAGCTGCATCCAAATGAGAAATGGATCCCTTCCTATTTTACATTCAATACACAAAGGCAGATGTAATCTAAAACCTCTGCTGAAATGTAAAAGATCTGTTTTGTCCAATCTCTGCTTTTTGTTTCCCTGTTTAAAGGGGCCTGAAGTTTGTAAATAACCTCTTTTCTTTAGTATATTACTAGTCTTGCTGCCTGCTGGCTTTCATATCTCCTCTTCATTTCACTGTCCACCGCACCTCACCGCAGCTAAGATGCAAAGGAACACATCACACCCACAGGGAGCTGAAGACACCACAAAGGAGGTCCCGGAGTCATTAGCAGCAACATGTAATGGTGGATCCCCGGAGCTCTCACTGGCCCAAGTCCAGCAGATCCCAGAGCCACCCAGTAAAACCAGCCCCCACAGCAGCTTCAGGTGGCCCAGGAACCCCCGGAGCTGCACACCATTGCTGCTGGACACATTGCTGGGTTCAAAAGCCACAGAGCAGCTGCTCCACAGTAGCTGTTTGATCTGGTCTTCATTTCCTATACATAAAAAGGGCGTCTTCCCCTGCCCCAGCCAAGGGGTGGGCAGTGGTGGAAAACAGCAGCTTTACTCCTGAGATGGATAATGATCAGGTTACAAAATATGAAGATTTTTGTATATATGTTTTGTATGTAAATATTTGTCACAGTGCTACTGCCCCAGCTCCTCCATCTGTCTCCACATGCCCGCTACAGAAAGGCACCGTAGATGATCCCACACCTGCAACTATTTATTCACTGGAACTCTGTTCTCGGGCCCCATCTGCTGAGGCTGAGACTACTGAACTCCATGAGCTAACCCACCAGCTGGCTCCCCGACCCACTCTGTGTGGGTGCAAAGCAAACCTGGAAGGCTATCACTTTCAATCCAAAATCTGAAATTTTAATGTGCCCATCCACTCTTTTTTTTTTTTTTTTTAAACAGTGTAATAGAGCATCAACGCTCATTTGCATGTAAATTATTAAGGTGACATTTATACAGTGACATTTAAGCAAAAAATGCTTTTCAAAAGAAGTGCCAGACAGGCTCTTTGCTCTGGATGTGATACAACACCGATTTATTAACCTGTCCAACCTTTCATTAACTGAAAAGCAGAAAAGTTTTGGGGGAAGCGTTTTATTTTAGAAAACTCCCCATAGGCTTTCAGTGAAAGGCTGCTTTCCTTCCTATGCCTAAGCACAAGTGTTCAAATGTGGACCAAGGGCCATTTTTGGTCTGCAGAAGTTTTGCAGGATCAAAATCAAATCTGCAGAAAATGAAAGTGAGTCGTCATACACAGCACTAATGCTTTCAATTAAGGCTGGGTTTCATTTAATGGCTAAATAACACAGAAGTGTCTGCACTAAATCAAGGCTTCATAATTTTTCTTTAATAATGTATGTTTAAATTCAACTCTCGGTACTTGACCAATAGTTTCTCTTTACAGTATCAGTTTCCTAATAAATTAAACATCTAAGCTGTTCTCTAACATTACAACTGCCCAGCACTTGAAAAATACAGAGCAGAGAATTGTTTCAGTCATTACTTTAATCAAAGCGGACAATGTTTTTACTTCAAAGTCGGAGCTGGGGAGGAGGAGGGGACGCGAAACATGGGGTGTTAAACGGATGAGGCGAGGTGAAAACAGCCCAAATTCCTTTCCACTTTGGAACCTGCTGCCCGTCCATGCCAAAAATGCCAGACTTGTACGTTTCTTACAGAAATTATCTTATGCTTCACAAGTGACCGATATTTGCACTGAAGCAGAACGAGTAGTTAGCTTTTGCTGACATACCACAGAAGAATGGGATTCAGCAGTGAATCACAAATCCCTCTGTCATGGATGTCTCTGCACAGATAGCCGTACTCAGAGGTTAACTGTTTGCCGGTGCACGTTCTGGGCTAGCCCTGCCTCACCCCGGTAAGAAATCCTTTTCAACGAAAACTTCCATGTTAAGGGGAAGGCAAGCTGCTGACAATGAACATTTGTTACAGTGGCTTCTGAAGATAAAAGAGTTTCTTATGAAATTATCTTTTTCAAGATATTTTTGTGCCTTTGCTGCCTAGCAGACATAGCATTGAAAAAAACCACAACCCCAAAGTTCCTGTGTACACGAAGCTCATTCACACACTGAGACCCACACAGCTCACATCTCCATTGCTCTAGAGGATACAAATATATTGCTCTATGATGTATTTTCCTGCTTTAGTAAATGTGCTCTCAGAGGCAACTAAAGCAGCTTCTCCTAGATCTGTGGCTTCCTGATCTTCTAGGAGCATCAACCTATTTTCAGTTCCTTTAAGTCCCTGCAGGCCTCTGCAATATCAACCAGGAAAAAAAGGAATATTAGGAATGCACCCAGTTATGAACACTTTGGACCAACTTTCTTGGACCCCATCCTTTCTTCTGTTTATGTGTTACCTGATGGAAGATAAATCTTTCTACGGGGATGTAGCTATCCTTTTTTTTTTTTTTCCCTTTCTTTTTTTTTTTTAGGGGGGTGAGAGGGGAAGGGAAGAAATAGATGCTTTTAGTTAGCCAAGTTCAAATACCTCTTCTACCAGATTCAGACAAGAAAGCTACATCTCAGTTCTACTTTTGAGATTGAGTCCTTTTCTAGGACCAGGACAGGGGTTGCAAGGCTTTTCAGAATTGCTGTGGAAAAACTGCAAAGCACAGCCAAAATACAAACCAGGTTGTCTTGGAAATAAAATGAAAAACCAGTTTAACTAACTGGGTGTTAGCTTTTATCAACAGGCAGACCAAAGAGACAAAAACACATGAAAACAGTGAGCAGAGCTTGAGAAAATTATGTGAAGACTTGGGACAATGGGATAAACAGTTTGCTACAAGGAGGAAAGACCACATCAGTGCTAACATATCAGTATAGCTTTTCCTTTTCAACCCAAGGGCCCCAAAGTACTGTACTCCAGCTGATGAATGAAACCTCCCGAAAGTCTCAAAAAGCTGCCCTTTATCATTGCACACATTATCTGGTTGCTTAGCTGTTAGTAGGTTTTCCATATGAGTTCAAGTTTGTAACAAGGCAAACAGCTTCTTCCAGCTCTGGGTAACACCGAACAACTGGCAGACATCATATTCAAGAGCCCAACTGGCCGTCTTTAAGAATGATCGTGGAGGACAAGGAAAGAGAAAGATACCAAAGGAAACCAGAAGAGAGACACTTACTTAAAGACAGCGTTACAAAGAGAAGATACCCGAAAAAGACAATAGAGGACGCCACTGGGATATAGGGAAGGTTATAGTAATATGTCCAATTTTGTATTTTTAATCAGCCTTTCCAAGAGGACTCAGATATTAAATTTGAAACACCAATAAACCCCAGAAGCATTCAAGAACTACCCCAGCAGCAACCATGCTAAACCTGATGGAGGACTGAACTTGTGCTTCAGGGGAGAAGTACAGTCCATTTGAAAAGGAATGTATTCATTTTGAGGAATGACAGAAATGTAAGATACCTGTTGCAAAGACTTCTGCTCTCTCAATTCCTTTATCTTCTCTCTGCACATCCTGCAGGAATGCCCTTACGGTGGTCACTGTTGGCTTAACAGTGAACCGACAGCGTTCACTTCTTGTGGGCAGCGTAAGAGTTATCACAGGAAGACCATGTTTGTAATTAATAGTTACTTCTGGGGGGAGGGGAAAGAAAAGTAAGTGAAAAAGTCATATCATAAGTTGTAGTTTAATTTAAGAGCTGTTTTTAAAACAGGATGTATAAAGAAAACCACACAAAACATTCTAGATTTCTTTAATGAAATAGTACTTCTATTTATGGAAAATATATATATATATTAAAAAAACATGTAACTAATGTCATCTCACCCTACTCCCACAAAATAAATGAAAAGCTTGTTGACGTTGATGGGAAGGGGGAAAACCTGCTGGGCAAGCTTACCGTCAGATGGCACCAGCGTGCTGTAAGGTGCTCCTTCCAGGCCCCTCCACGCTCCGGCGTGCCTCCGCAGCTGCACCTGCAGCACAGACACAGGGAGCTTGCTTTAGAAAGGTTAGGATGCAAGATTTATCTGGTCAAAGGCAGTACCCAGCCTGTCACGGTGATCTGCTTCTGTGTGATCTGACAGCAGAGGCGTCCTTCTGAAGAAAAACCCCTCGTTTACTGATTCCTATTTAAAAGATGGAACCATCCTTATAGAAAGCATAAACGTTGCCAAGGGTATTAAGGTATTGCCCATAGTTTAACTTTTTGTCTAGCATGGTGTAAATAATTCGAGGAAAAAGGGAAAGGGGAAGGAAAGAAAGGAAAAACAAAATGCAGTGTTTCTGAAGTACTTCATGCAACTCACTATAAGCCCTCTCCTCTACCCCAAAAACAGCCACTTGAAAGATCTCCACATCATGGTGCCTGAAGGCAGAAGTGTTCTGCAGCAGTTCAGAGTCCATTAAGACACTTCAACGTGGCCACATCAAAACAGAGGAGACAAACTGCTCTGATTAGACCCGCGTACTTAAAGCAGTCAGCCACGCTGTGGAAGATGCAACTACTCCAACACAGAAGTACTCTGCTTCTACAGCTAGTCCCTCTGCACAAAGAGAGGAACAATTTTATTGCAGTGACTCCCACAAAGCAGGCATTATTGCCATAAACTAAGTATAAGAGGCAGAAGTAGGAAGGGAAATCACATCCCTGACTAAGCTGGTTACACAAATTGTGTGTGGGCTGGACCAAGGCATGGGGTTTAAAATATGATAGCTGGGGGAAGTGGAAAACAATGCGGAGAGAGATAACAAGGACCGATTCTCCCTCTGGTAAGCTTTATAGCTCATGTTTCTGAAGGCCACAACACTTCATAGTCTGCAAGCTAATCTCCTTCGACAAGGCAGGAAAGGAAAGCTACAAATGCAAGAGGCCTCTGCCCATTCAGTATGCCAAGCACTGCTCACCACGTTCCTGTGATTTATTTGTTTTTAAAGAATCACAAGCTTGACTGTCTGGATGGGAATATCCTTTAGGTTAAATAAAGAATTCGCCTGTAAAAAATAAATCTGTGCGTTTCAAAGACACTGACCTTGCCCTAGCTTTCTACCTGGAACAAGCACTTTTCAGGATTTAAAGAAAATAAAATTAATCACGCCGGGAGTTTCCAACACTGAGAAATTTGTGTATTGTAATCTTCAGGCATCAAAGGCACTCAGAAACCTAGACTAAATAGCAAAATACCTTAAACACAAGAGCATTGTCAAAAAATAAAAAGAGTAGACACTAGGAGTGCAGGAATGCCAAATGGCCACCCAGAGCTAGGACACGTGCAGTAACTTGCTTGTTTCTCCAGCAGAGCAAGGACTTTCCCTGGAGCACAGCAGGACACAGCCCAACTCACCAGTTCTCATCTACGGGGGGCACTTACACCCACAGCCTGGCAGCACGGAGACAACATTCAACACGTGATCTGTTTTTCCACAAAAGACCCTGAAACACACAAGTTAGAACAGTCCACGGTAATACTCAATAGCCTTGAATCTAACAACTACTGTGTTATTTGTTTCTTCTGGGGGATATATTTAAGGAACTGATTTTTTTTTTACAGACACCTGATATGTAACTTTGCAATTAATATTTAGATACCTATCCTCCAACATCCTCAGGCATGGAACTGCTCCATGCTTGTATTGGAAGGTTCCTTCTTTTTTTTTTTTTTTTTTAAATCATAGACTCATAGAATGGTTTGGGTTAGAAGAGACCTTAAGATCATATAGTTCCAACCCCCTGCCATGGGGAGGGATACCGTCCACTAGATCAGGTTGCTCAAAGCCCCGTTTTGGGGGTATCTACTTTGCTTATGGAGGAAACAATTCAGTCAACAATTAATACATATTAATATATTAAAATATTTAGATATATTAAATATAATAAGTTAAAAATATTTATTATATTAAATTTCATTTATTGAAATAAGATCTTTAAGGTATTTGATTCTATTATTCTTTAGACTTTGACATTTACCATTCATGATCCATTGAAAGAGATTCTACAGACTGCAGCTTTTTTTTTTCTTTTTTAGATTGTCTGTTAATGCAGCCTACCCATTAAAATCACCTGCAAAGAATATGTGAAATATAAGAAAAGCAAAAGCCACTGAGCCATGGAACTTTTAATGAACTCTTTCTATACAAGCTCTAGGTTGCTTAGCTGGGAAGCATGAAGGGCTGAGCTAACTTTCTCCCTAAGTTTCCAGATTTAAATCTCCAGTTTCAGTGAAGTTACTAAACCATTAGCTTGCACTCTACTACAGCCAAATCACTGTGCCCCTTTCGAGGTGCTTGGAATGACCCCTACCCTGCCACTGGAAAAGAAATGAAGTCAGCAACCACCACAGCTAAAAGGAAGACTTGAACTACAGGATCAAACCAACGAGATTTCCCTCACAGTAACATCAGTGAGAGCTGGAATATAAGGAATGTATCCTGAATTAACTGCATCATGACTTTAACTTTGAGATACTGTAAGGAGGACAGCATACTACTAACTCTTTTATAGGCCAGTACACGCATCTTTTGGCTAATTCATCTAATCACACAAAGGCTGAAGAAAGCTATTCTACATCTTCCTGCAACTTGAACACACACATGGCAGGACATCTGGATAAAACACCTCTAATGCAATCACAACTATGTTCTGGAATCAGGCCAAAGGCTTGTGAACAGCATTTAGCTGTGAAACACCCTTTCTCCCTCCGCTATATTTGCTTCTAACACAAAACACCTGGGAGCAGCAGTCAGCCACAGTGACCTAGACCTCTTGACTCAGTTCACGGCATGGACTCTGGGAGTGAAAACTCACAAGAATTTAAGGCACAGAGTGATAACTGTGATAAAAATAATCCAATATATTTCATTTAAAAATACCGGTTGCTGTAAAACAGAAAAAATATATCCAGTTTAAAGAAGTACTTCTTCTCTTAAGGGTACCTCCCGTCTCTAATAGCAGAGAAGTTGCCACTGGTAAAGTCAGGGTGGAAATTTCAACAATCTGGTTTACAGCGCAGCTTTAGGGACTAATGTAGCAGCATAACGGAGCTGGAAAACTAAGCAGCCAGACATGGGGGGTGGGAGAGACAGGAATAGCAATACTGTATTTTTCACTTTTGAGAGTGGCAAACCACTGAACCTACCTACATTGCATTTTCTGGAATTAGCTGTTCCAAATAAGCAATCTCTTATGATGTTGAGTGACTGCCTTAAGCAAACTCAAGCTCAAATTTATGTGTCACCAGTTATGTGTAAGAAATCAGTATCATCATCATCAGTATAAGAGGTGGCATGAAAGCCTCTGATCTTCCTCAGCACTGCATATGCAAATAGAAACCTCATCAGGAACCATAACTTCTGTTCTGTGGAAAATTGTAATGTGGGTGGGAAGGGAGAGAGAAAGAAGTAAAAATATTTTTCTCATGAAAAAGTGATCTTGAAAAAGGAATTCTACAAAAAGATGTCATTAGGAGACTTTCTGAGAGCACCGAATTATTATCTTTGACACTTAGTTGATTTATTTCATTTTGACTTGCCATATCAAAATGTTGTAAAAAATCTGAATCAAAACACAGCTAGCCAACAATCACATATTTGAAACTGTTTTGACTTTGCTTATATAAATCTCAGAAGATTCAGTAGTTTTGGTTTGTTATTTCAATAGCAAAAATGATGTAATGCTCCTTCAACATTCAAGTCCCAAGTAATTTGCTTTTATTAGTGGAAGGCTTTTAATTCCAACCAAGAGACACAGAGTCAGCTCAGCTCCATCTGCGCTCTTCTCGAAGTGCCATGCAATACTACAACTGAAGTATTATATTCCTCCAGCACGAGATGCTGTCGATAATGCCTCAAGTCAAATTCATAAGCAGCCTTCACAAAGAATTATTACCGCAGACTGTTGCTATGAATGCTATGGTCTCCCATATTCTCATTTCCTTCTCTCTAAGGCATGATAAGAATCTGAAATAGAAAAGCACAGCAATAACACACACTACTCCACTAAGCGTAAGCTTTTTACCCTTATTTTAATTACACTGCTGCAAAACACACTCTAATTAAAATGTATTTTGCAGTGTGCTTTTCAACAGTAATACAATGTTACAGTTTTTCCCTCAGCAGGAGAGGAGAGCTCAGTTATCTCCCGGAGTCCTCATCCAACACCTGGTACAGCTCCCTTCACACAGCTGCTGGAGAAGGACTGGGGGAAGGGAACAGAAGGGAGAAAAATCATGAGGGAAACTAGTAGTTGCAATGCCTAAAAATGAATTTTGGGGCCTCTCTTTCTAAGTGTCACTAGATGAGCCAACACCCCCCGTATGCATCGTTCTCCCCATGCGCTGATCTTGCCCAGCCTGTGAAGGAGAATGCAAGAAAAGTCACCCCTCTAGATGCTGCTTGCTTGTCTGGAGCAGGAGGAAAATGAGGGCAGGTACGTGCTAGCCACTCTTCAGTGAAGGCACATACTATAAGTAGCCATTTATATTTCCCATACTGACTTACATGTTTTTCTGTCTCTAATAAACACACGTAGAAGTTCTCTGCATATGAATGATGTCGGCTCCCACCTGATTCTCCAAGAGAAACAAACCAAGCAATTAATTAATTATGGAGCAACAATCTGCAATTTCAGAATAAACTACCTACCGACATTTCAGAGAGGTTTAAAACCAAGGGAAAGGAGGAAAAAAGGCAGGTGCTGTCACAGTCTACTGAGTTTGCAGATCTTGCACAACCAAGATTACCAAAAATGAATCAGTATTCAGACCAAGTTTACAATAACTACGCATAAGGTATTTCCCTTTTTAAAATGAGTCACCAAAGCCATTTTGGAGATAGCTGTTGTTAAATTTCTGTGCTGTTTTTATAAGCAATCCCACATAAATAGGAAAATAAGACATCAGGAGCCCTAACAACCGCCTACAATCATCTTGAAAGTGCCTATTTGAGCTACAGAAACACCTTCTCTCTCATTAACTTTTCAGTAATTTGTCTTTGCTCACACTGAAAGGATTTTCATTGTTTCTCCACAGGTCCTAGAACAGATTTAGATGATCATGCAACAACAGCCTCAATACAAACAGCAACTTCAAGGCACATCGCTCAGATTTAGCAACATCTTCTGGAAACCCAACTTAAATTAAACAAATGAAACCCCTGCAACAGACACATCACTCATTCTGCCGTAATACCCCTATACCTAGTTTCAGCCAGGGAAGATACTTCTGACACCTGGGAGCATTCAGGATATATTTCTCTTTCCTAGAGAAAAAAAATTTAAAAAAAAAAAAAAAAAGACATTTTCTTATTTTCCTGAGATACAGCTTTCCCATCTCAATATGGCCCATGCGGTGAATACCCTCTCCCAGCTGCTCCAGGGCACTACAAGAACTGCACTGCAACATTTACATTTCAACCCTGCAGCTTATTCAAAATCCACAGTATTTTTAACCCCTTCCTCAGTAGAAATCAAAGTTCAAAAAAGTAACCAAGAGATCTCTTCCAGCAAAGCAGTAGTTTCAACACGAGTATACATGTTCCGGTGATCTTGAAGAAGCAAGAGCAATACAGCATTCATGTGGCTTTCCTTCAAAACTCACTTGCTTTACAGCACTGTATTTAAAAAAAAAAAAAAAAAAAAAAAAAAAAAAAAAGAAGGAGCCCAAGCAATCAAAAGTTTGGTTTCACATGCTTGTTGTTCTCTGTGCCTTTATCATCCCTGATGAGCTTTCATTTCCTGCCTCTGCTCAGGTTCCAAGAACAGTTGGCACTAGATATAAGCAGACAAACACTACCAATGACCAAAATGACAGCTGTGATGAGAAGCGCATCGAGGCAACTGGCCACCAAGAACCTCTTTTATGAAGGCCCAGCTGGTCAAATCTACCACTGCAGCAGGGCTTCGCCAGGGAGACCTTCCACCTGGCCTCCACTGAGCAAGTGCGCATCCTCCACTTGACTTCTGCTCACTATTCCTTTGTGCTCTCTCACCCACTCCCTGCCCAAACTCTTCCTCCCCACACAGCCCCCCCACTCCACTCAGCACGTGCAGGTAGGGGAGAGAAGCCCTTATGCAGCCCCTGCAAGTCATGGATGATCACAGGGGGCAAAGTCCCTCTTCTGACATTGTATGTCATTGAAGTCATCTGACTCTCCCCACCAGGCAGCTGAGGACGCAGAGCTCTGGGTATCTAGGGAAGCACCTGGATTTGCATCCATATCGGTTTTACGAGCCATAAAAATAGATGCTGAAAACACTGACATTTAAAGCAGGCTTAAATTAAGCCTCACCCTCCTCTATCCAAAAGCACGATTTCAGTAGCAGTGACCCCTCACTGCAAAGAAGCAACACCAGGAAGTGCTGAGGACAAGAGAAGGACGAACACCAGCTGACATCTTCTGCCTGCAGCATCTTCTGGGGACTACTCTGAAGGTACAGATAATCCTTGCTTTTCAAAGCAAGCAGACCTTCAAGCAAGCGTAAGGACAGGCCTAAAAACAAGGCCTCCTAACATTGTTAGGAGGAACACCAAGAATTATGTCTTATTATTTTATCAAACCTTCTTCTCCTTCCCTTCCTACAAAGAAAAGCAGATCTAAAATCTTCTCCGAGTCTAAGGTTTTACAGCATTGGAAATTTCGCATCTTCATCTGGTTTCAGTAAAGTCTAGTTGTCTGAAAGTTGCTGTTCTTCCCAACCTACTTTATTTTCAGAATGGAAGATGGGATGCAACACCTAGAAGGAAGTTTGCAAATCGAAGAGGGGTAAGACTTCGAGAGGGAGGGATTATAGCGTCAAAATGTATTTGTGCTTTGATCAAAAGCAAAAGCAAGCTTACATTCAAGAGCTGTGCCATCTGTTCCCCAACAACAGTCCTGGTCAAAAGATTAATTTGTCAGCACAGACAGGATTTTTAATCTGTCCCACAGAATGGATCTTTGCTCTTGTGCGGTGTCCTCTGGGACAGGCATCCTGACCTGGGAAATGTTGCAAAATTTTACTTTAAGGGTAACAAGAATTACTTTGCTTTCAAACATACACTTATAGTACATCTCATTAGATAAGAAAATGGGCTTGCTGCATCGTTTCCTACAAAGGTCTTAGAAAGAGCGTATTTTAATGCACGCAGCTGCTTTTGCGTATCTCAAAAAACTGCGCTCAAACTCATCTCTAGGAATAACACTAATTCTTCAAATTGCCAGCCAAGAACAAGCTTGTTTAAATTTCAGCTGAAATGAGACAACAGAAGAGAGATAAAGATGTGAAGTCAGATGAATGCACTTAGAGGTTTACCAAAGTTACACCCAACTCTCGCTTTTCTCTTACAGAGCTTTTCAGATTGAAAGCTCTGGGCATTGTAGCGTGCAGGAAAAAGATGATGTAACTCAGAAAACAGAGCTACTTGTCAACATTTTCATTTAGAATGGACACTTCTATTTACAATATAAATAACTCTACCCCCCCTCAACACAATAAAACCACTACAAGCATGCACTTCTGTTAATTTTTATGAGTATTTTTTTCCCAGACTTTTCTTTACTCAACTGTGCAGATTTCAAATGCCTTAAGGCATTTACAGCTTGGCTAATAAAGAAGAGTGCTTGGAAAAGTTGATTGACTCAGGGCTTCGAATTAGTATCTGACAGATGCGTGCAAAAATCAGTCAGAATTATCACCAGTGGAGAAATTCCCAGCAATGGCTCTCACCCGGCTTTTCAGCACGTTTTTAGCAAGTAACATGCTGCAGATCCACTCCGTCAAACAGACCTTGGAAAGGGAACCAGCTGTGCAACTGCTGAAACGCGCCGGGCAGGGAAAGCTGGCTCTTCTCCACAGCATCCCCTCCATTCCCCACTTAGCCACCTCTCCAGCAAATCGTTTCCACCTCTATCCCGCTGGGTGCGTTTCTCACCTTGTCCCCTCTCAGACCTCCCTAGGGTCTGACCACAAGCCACGAGGAACCCCAATACCTTGCAAAATCAAAGCAACCATCTCCCCCGTTCCATTGCCCCACCTTTTTTTTTTCCCCTCCCTAAAAACTTAACTGCACTATTCTTACATAGTAGTAGTGAAATTTTGTTCTCTCTTGAAGAGCATTTCCCCATAGCTAGCAATTTCTACTACCCAAACACCACCATCCCAAAAGCAGAACGTTTCCTGGCAATGCAGACTGTTAGCTGCAGATGCAGAGCCACCTGTGCCAGCCACCGTCCAGCTCTGTCTGTGGGCCCGGCTTTGAGACCGGCAGAGCTGCGGGCAGAGCCCTTCCCCTTCCGTTTGCTCTCAAACACTGCCCCAGTCACCTCGGTACAGAGGATGCCGTCCCAGCAAGAAAACGCAGACCAAGAAAAACTGCACTTGACTTCAGCCGGACACGGAGGATTCATTCCATTTGCCCACCCATACTGAGCAAACAGGCTTTTTAATTAAATAATTGTTACTATTTGGAGGGGCAGGAAAATGTTAGGGATCAAATCTAAGGCAACAGAGGACAGTGATAGAGAGTAGGTACTTAGTCTTATGTCTGTGTCTGGCTTAGTCCCAGTATAATTTAGAGCAAATCTAGGTGCAAGTATCTGAATGTTGCACTATTAGAGAGGTATCTCCTTCTTCTCCTCCCATGACATTTCCAGGAATGATTTGTCTATATAATTATTTTAACATAGCAGACCGTAAAAAGATGTTTTTATAAACGTCTCCATATCTCCATTCCTCCTTTTTTTTTTTTTTTTTTTTTTAAAGGTCTGCAGTTAGACCAGCACAAACACTTAGGAACCAGTGTTTGTTTTGCACAGGCAGCGGTAAACAGGTACTTTTCCAAAGGGAAAACACAAATTTCTACTGATCGCTTAAAAGAAAGAAAAACATAGGAACAGAAGAACTGACAGATTAGATCAAATCAAAAGCCTTTCTCTGTCAGCAGTTGGTATTAGTATGTAGATACAATCATTTATATCCCTTATAACAGACAGTTAAAAAGTAATTCCCAAAAGGAACTTAGTTTATATTCCAGCTTTATATGCTGTTACACTCCTGTGGATGCTCAAATTACTTGCAAGGACTGCAAAATATATTTTTTAGTCTTGTTAGAAAATAACTAAAGAAAACAAAGGCATAAACAGCCAAGTGAAAAGAAAAGGCTAATCCTTTCCCTTTCCACAGCTTCTGATGAATAACATTAAAAAAAATCTCTAGGGCAGGTATTATAAGAACATCCATAGCCAGGAACCAACAGCGAACTTAAGATCACAATTTAATAGAAACTTCAACAGGTTTGGTCAGAAACTGTAGAGCTGCCATTTAATAGATCCTGGCAGGAGGAAAATATAAAATAAATTTAAAAAAAAAAAATCAGACAAAAGCAAAGAAAGTAAACATTTCTAAGCAACAAGATCAAAGGGGCCACTACAAACGTATCAGTACTGATGTGTTTAAGAGCTTCCAGTCTTCATGCACACTTCACAGAACAGTTGCAATAAGCTGGGTTTAGCAACACTGTCGTAGCAATAGCAACACTTCACTTGAGAAGACAACTTTGAAAAAAGTCCCTTCTCAGAGGTCTACATAAATATTTTTAAAACCACGAAACTCACTTAAGTAGGCAAGCTTACAACCATCTATTTGTTTTCTTGGAAAAGAGCTTTGCTAGGAGAAGTAGCTTCAACAATGTTCCTGCTAAAAGGGTAGCCATAGCAGAGATGCCTAGAAAATCCAACCGCTGTTCTGACATGAACAAAACACAGCCGTGCTGTTGAGCAAGCAGAGACCTCGTTAACCCAAGAGTTCGGCAAAGGTCCTGATCAGCATGTCCTGGCAGTTTAAAACTTTTGTCTAAGGACCTATCACTCTCAAATATACTTGTAGACAGAGGTCTCAAACATTGTTATCGCCCAAACAGACACACCAAAGTGTTGCCAGATGTCAAAAAAAAAAAAATTTTTACTTTATTTTCTATTTTTCTTCTGCAAGTCTATCTTCTCCCATTGTTGTTCAAGAAGCTATTTTAATCCAAAAACATCAAATGGCTGTGGCTTTGCTGATGGTGCCCCCTTCCATGTTTCAGCTGTTGACATCAGTGTTTTAAAAATATACCTTAGCTGAAATAGCGACCCAGTGAACTCATTTGCAACATTCCTTATCAAATCCAGCATAGTCTGATTTTCCCCTTCTTCCTACAGGAGTAAAAGTACAAAGCATGCAGACAGCAATGATATTTGGAAATCAACAAGCAATACTGGCTGTGATACACTGAGCTATCACTCTGCCCTTCAGTCTTTACTCTGTACAACAAGCCTGTAAATTTATACCTTTCTATAGAATGGGCAAAGCAAACAGAAAGACTAAAGATTTCCTGTAGAGGTTTCTAACGTTTTTTTCCAAAGCTTATTATAATGAGAAAAACAATTAAAATCAGTACAAGAAGATGAAAGGCTCTGTATGCCCCGGATGGTCCAGCACCTGTGTTCCGATGCGCCTGCCATGCCTCCCAGGGGGGTTGGCAAATCTGCCTGTTAGCTGCTCGCTTTTCACCCCAAAGCCTTTGAACTCCAGCCAATTAAGAGTTGTTCTATTTCCCCTTCCTCTATTAATTCACTTAGGACATGTATTTGAAAGACTGAGGCAACAAACAGGGCAGGAACCTGCATTCTGTAAATGCAGGGTTTACCGAGTGTTTTTAGGAACACCTTTTAACACTAAAGCAAACAAGAATTCAATGCCACGCAGAACAAGCAACCAACAGCAAAAGCTGCTGCTGCTCTTCTCCTCAGGCCCATAGTAACATCAATATATATCAGATATAGTCACCTGGTCTTCCAACACTAGCAGACTGCTATAATGCAATGATTATAAGGCAGAACCTCTTACCCAGCTCCATACTTTGGGATACATTTAAATGAAGCTGCCATCAATGAATCGGACTCCGGAGGACAGCAGAATCCCTAGCCTGCAATATTGATGAAAGTCTGTTTTAGGCTAGCAAGTTTTCTCTAAGCTGTCTCTCATAAATCCTCTCACCTTGTTAATTAATCAAGTGAAGTTTGCAGTTAAAGCCTAGTTTTGTCCCCAGACTTGCTCCTAATTGAATGGAAGCATATAATTTGGGGAAAGCATTACAAGAAGAAAACTCTAAAATAAGGTAAATAAATCCTGCAGAGTGCTCTATGTCAGGTTGTCATGTTTATAGCCTGTAGTCCAGAACAAGCCACAACACTGACCTAGAAAATGAATGGTCTGTGGTCACTCTATTCACTCCATCGCCAGCGTGCATCCAAATTAGTACAGGAATTCTACGTGAAGTCAAATTTCAAATAACTTCTTATAATTATTATAGGTTTAAAATACTCATCATTAATGCTTTACTACTCAGAGCAAGCAGTGGAACATATAAACTTCTCACATTCAAAGGACCTGAAAACAGTTTAATTCTTAATCTTGGAATTTTAACACAGGATCACTGGAAAATATCCTGCCACTATGTTTTGATATTAAGAATCAAAGAATATCAAGTTTGTCTTATTTTGTAAAGCATTATGTATATGCAGTTTGTGCAGGAAAAAAAATGGTGCTGGGGGGAAGCCAACAGGTATTCTAACATGTTGCATCCAATTTCTCTTGACAACAGCAAAGAAATTCATCCTTAAAACACTAACAAACACAGAGGGACAATCTATATTTTTGATACACCAACTAAACCATTTACTGGAAAGCTATTAATTGTAAAGTGAAAAAAAGTCTATAAAATTGAATTCAAAATTACACTTAGACCTTAAAAATTATGGATCCTGTTTCTCCCTTTTACCAACGTTGATTTGAAGGAAGATGTAGAGTACGGATGATATCAGCAGCTGCAAAAACTCTTTGCTCTGAAGGAACCTAAAGTGTCTTCACTGCACTTCTATCTTCGTAAACTGATTAACAAGGCAGCTCCATATTATATATCTCATTAATTAGCACTTTTGAATTTCCAAGTGACCTAATGTTTTCCAGGTGAAGTTTCTCAGTTCATCAAGACAATTCAAAGCCTTACTAACTGTCAACAGAAGAAGATGGGAAAACCCCCATCATTAACATCCCACTTCAGGTTAAGACTATCGTGCAGAGTTATGGATGATCTGGATTTTTCTTTTGCTTCAGTAGTGTGGTTTCCTATAGGAACAAGACACATAATCATGCTGTCTGTCCGTCTACCAAAGTCGGTTTCCTCTAAGATTTAAGATTATCTAATTATACAGCCACCAGCCACTCACAGTCAGAAACAGTTAACAAGCGCTCAAAGGTCCAACAGCCTACATTCCCTCTACTAGGATGCATAAAACGTTAGTACATTAGAGATGTTAGTTTTAAATTAAATATTATTACAGAAAAGTTACTCAAAACTGACATTTAACATCTGTTCGTTCCTGGCAGCAAGCTTGCCACTCCGTACCATCAAAACAACAGAGAGGAGCAATGCTGTTAAGGAGCAAGGGTGAGCTGTTCCACCTCAGCGTGTTTACCCAGTACCCTTCTAACAACAATTAATTTGTATTTAGAATAGTTTTAACATGTTATTCTGTGCATACGGACAAAAGCATCCCCAACCAACCAAAAAATACTTTCCGTCTCTTTATCCCTAACGATGTGGACAGGCTGTCGTGTTCCATAAAGGTCATCAGTAGCTTTACCTCCAGAGCGAGCACTGGAGACTGCAAATATTGCTGTTCAGGGCCTGTGGTCACCCACAAAGCCTGAATGCTGGCAAGGTAAGAGCACTGTGGGCGCTGTATTTAAAGACATGTTATTTAGTGCCTTTCTTGGAACAATCCAGTTATTAACAAAGATGTTCTCAGAAACATGGAAAAGATGTGCAATCCACTCTGAGAAATCACTGTTTTGTAGGAAAATGGCTTTATAAACTGCTCAAATGCATACACAAGTACTTTCTCTTCATCTTTGATGCACTTTTCAGTTGTTTTTCCTGCAGTCCTGTTGCAAGCTCTTCCTCCTCCAACCTGCCCTCGGCCAGGGACAGCACAGACTGTTCCAGAGGCTATTACAGGAGCGTATCTTTCTTATCTCAGTAAAGGCACCAATTTTAACATCCATAGACGCGAAAGAACCACACGGACATATTCTCTGCCATTTTACAGTGCAGCAATTTTCTTCCTGCTGGCAATGTAAGCAGGTGACCTGGAAGTCTGACCAGGCAGTAATTCTGGTTCTGACTTACCACGCAGACTTGGCAAAGCCACTCGTATCCAAGTTTTCAGATAAGGCACCAACCTCAAGGTGTTTCATGCTTCAGGTGTTTAAGCCTGGCACCAAGCACCCAAAAGTTACCACCTGCCTTCCAACCGAGCACCCCAAATGCATGTGCATGTCATAAAAATGTCAGGTTATTCAGTCTCAAACTTCAGCTTTACAGGCGAAATATAGTTGTAAGACTTCCAGCAGATCATGGAGCCAACCATAACTCGCTGTAACCTGTAACACTAGAGGTTAACCCACATCCCCTTCCACATGAGGATGAGATTTAAGGAGACCTGTCTCATGGATTTCTATCTACCACAGAGTGAGCTGTAGTAATCAGAACCGGAGATTTCCATGTGGACACTTACAGGGGTTTGTAATACATTCATCACTTGCAACGTTTGTTTCATTAGAGCATGTAGAGCTCATGGGATGAAGAGATTCAGCTGAAAGCATACATTCATGCATCATGTTTTTTATATCGGTGAGTCATCACAGTGTAATATCCTCCTTAAAGTTGTAGTGATGTCCTCTTCTAAAACCTTTCCTTCAATCTCAAAATGCACGTGTATATGCGCGCTACTCTAAAATATTTTAAGAACTTTCTCCAGAAAACAAAACCAATCTGATTTTGTGCTACAGGTCATTACAGTTGTCCAGATTTACATCTCCGTTAATGGATACCCTCACTGATAATATTCCATATATTCAGCTTTACAGGAAAGCATAACTGTTTTGTGTGTCTGTGAGAAAGTATATGGAAAACAGGCAAGACAATATTCCTGTGTTTTTATGAGAAGTCATCAGCCATCTGCAAGTTTTTGGTAATAATATTCTTCAAACTACAAATATTGATGTTCAAGATTTACGTTTTCAAAAGGATAAAACAGATAATGTACTCAATACACTAATGGCTAGCTGAGGGGAACTGCAGGATGCAAAACAATGAAAGGTCTAGTCATAAATGCCTAACACAAGCAAAATGTTGGTGAATTTAGAGGCGAAACCAGAGAGCATACAGATCCACTGGTACCCCTCAGTGTGGCTGAGAGTGACAGAACACCACTAACAATACCTGAATTAATTCTTTCTTTTTTTTCTCCCCACATTTAAAATGCCATGAATAAAACTTACTTTTTTAGTTAAGGTTGAAAGTTCAACAGCCAACAGGTACACAAATTAATTTTTTCAGGTAGTGCCCAAATGTGATATCCTATATACAAGTAAACTAAAGTTCATGTAAACAACCACACAAAAAATCAATCCATGTCTTTGCAGAAATAAAAACTGCACATAATCAAATATCTGATTTGATCAGCTAAACAACACATGACGATAGCAAACAACTCTGGTTGTTGTTAGTTTTTATCTTCATACATTTTTATTAGAAAGAGAATTGCATAAGAAGCGTCACGATTAGGAATGTAACCTTATTTAAACTGCCTCAATGGTACTTCAGCTCAGGGATCTCACAAGCAATCAAACAGAGCACAGAAAGGCAGGGACATTTATTTCCACAAAAATGTGTTGTTTGAGGGAGGCAGAACAGAGAAATGCGTGAGTAACGCCGCACGTCAGCAAGGAGCTGAGCCATGCCCAACCAACTGAACTAGTGCTCGTTTCCCAGGTCTCTGCAGCACACACTGGGATGTTATGTTGCAGGGTCCAGGTCTTCTGCACAAGTAAATAACCTGCTGTTCTCACCAGAAAATACACATCTGCCATCTAAACACAAGCCTAGATTCCAGGGATAAGTTTTCTTAGTGCTGGCTGTCAAACAAGACAAACTCCCTAAATTCTTGCTCTGTTTAGCCCTGTATACACTTCGACATAGAGCATTTCCATACATCACTGTTTATTGGACCTTTATATTGGTAACTGCATCATATGGAAAGGAGAAGAGTAAAAGCCTTAGGGGCTTTTTGTTTGGTTTGCTTGTTGTTGGGTTTTGGGGTTTTTTTTGCTATCCGGTTCAGTTTTAAAAACAGCTAGGGAATCTGAACCGCAACAGTACAGATCAGAAAACACACCGAGAGATATTAAGGAGGGAATGGACCACTGAGATCGATCCTATCTGACATGCTGCATAATATGGCATGGCAATTTCTGCACAAAGCTCAGCCTAAGCTGAAACACGTTTTTTCAGAAAACGTCTTCGCCTTGATTTAAAAGATTTTAATAGATGGAAGTTGGAGATTCTCTGTAAATCAGGGATGACAATTATAAACTAGCATAGTAACAAAACCCCAGGCACTATGTTTCTATTTAATGGATTGAGTGGGCTAATCTCCGTAGCTTGTATTAACAGCTGTCGAGCCTCAGAAATGTCTCTCCTTTGTAGGTACCCATAGACTACAAGAAGCTACTTACATTGAAAGTCTTCATTTTTTTGTTGTAGAATATTTTTCCCCTCTGGAAACAATTCTTGTAACTTCTTTAAAGGAAACTCAAACTTTCCAGTTTTCCAGCATTCAGAATTCCAGACTCACTAAACGTTACATGAGAGAATAATGCTCCTACCTCACAGTTCCCTCCCCATGTTCACCTGCCCAAAAATCTTTTGACTACAGACTACAATGGGATTCAAGTCCAGCCATCACAACCTCCATGCCCCTTTCAGAACAGCTGCTTTACAGGACATAGTCTGTAATTTGCATTCTTTTTTTCCAGATGGAGGACCTTATTTTTGATGTCCTATAATTTTTTTTTTTTTTTTTTTAAAAAAAACATATTCAAATGACACCACTGGGTGAAAGTGAGATACAGAAGATAAAGTTTCCAATGCCTTACAGCTTACTGGACAACCTTGGACGTGTTACCACATCTCAGTTCCCCATATCTTGAAATAGGGATCTCTTAAAATAGAAATAATGATATTTAACCCCATTTCTACCAGCCTTTACATGTTATAAGGGACGAAAGAGAATCATCCTCAGCAGGCACCCAGAGTTACCCACCACTGACCTCTCCATTAATCAGCCAAGCAACTGGTAAACCATATCGTTTGGGTAACCTGTACATTTTACCAGTAATTGTATTTTGCTCTAAATGCTTAGGATACTCAAATAGCAGCAGGTAAGAGCTTTTACACAGCCACCCCAAACATGTGGCATCACTGCATTCACAGTTAATTTTGTGCTCTCACTTTATTGACATCTTATTTATGAATTAAAAGACAAGTACATTTTAGTAGGTATTACTAATCGTTATGTTGGCAGCTCCGTTAGGTCGTACTGGTTCCTACCACTGGTTTGTCAAACTTTATGATTTAAAATGGATTACTGCATCTTTCACAGTGCCAGAGA
This sequence comes from Calonectris borealis, assembly GCF_964195595.1. Classification (NCBI taxonomy): domain Eukaryota; kingdom Metazoa; phylum Chordata; class Aves; order Procellariiformes; family Procellariidae; genus Calonectris; species Calonectris borealis. Next base: position 97,781 of record NW_027441526.1, on the reverse strand, counting down.
GACTCCTTGTAGAAAAAGGAGAAAGACAAGTTTTCAAGTGAATTTTACAAAGAGAATTGGCTTCAAGAACATAAATTAAAGATTAAATGCAATAGAGACAACAGCAAAAGGTTTCATACAGCACAAGCTAATCAGTGCTTAAGGATTCCCTGCCATGAGAAGAAACTGCCTATTTTTTTCTCTCCTTATGGTCAAGCTAGCTTGCCATCTCGTACCTCCATTACATTACGTGTGATTACCTATTTCTTTGCAAAATTGCATACCAGTCAGAGCCCAGCCTTTGTCAAATGGTGAGTAGCTGAATTCCTTTCCTTTCTGTTTTGAAATCCCAAGCTGTCAGCCACAGGCAATTTCCAGGCAATCAGTAAAAAGTCTCCAGCATCATCATTTAAAAAAATTGCTCACTTTTTTTTTTTCATAATTAATGTCCTAGAAGTAAGAGCAGAGCATTCACATGTAGGTGAAATGGAGTCAGAAGTTTCTAAGCAAAACCATTTACTCTCTTTAAGGGACTTAGGGACTTGACTTTTTTCCCAAGGAAAGGGAGGCAATGTCAAAAGCTAAGTGTTACCTCTAGAAGATTAAAGCCACAAATCAAGGAATGGTTATTAGCCAGAGTTTCATGTTAACTGGCAAAGGTAAATGACAGGTCACTCTGGAGAGACCCATACTCCTACTCTGCCTAGAGCCAAGATAAGCACCCCAAGCCCTGATCTATGGGAAAATGACATCAGGGGCACCATCATGACCTTCAACTAGCTATTTCATATATGTATCCTTGCTGTCCTTGGCCTAAATTAGAAAAGCCTGCAAACCAGGTGGATATGATCAGTGAACTCCCCAATTCATTTCAAAGTTCTCTTCTGGTAAGGAACAGCAATGTTATTTTGGGTTGCTCCAACTTGATCCGTTTCTCTTTCGCTGCCAAACAGTGCTCATTATTTGCAGAACCTTAAAATTTGCATTCCATCCTCACTATCTGGAATCACATCCTGAAGCCCACAGCAAGGAGAAAATCCTGTGCGTTGTTTCAGGTCCACTAGGAGCGAGGCAATCAGGGCAGAGCCACCCACACAGCTGCACGAGGCTGCCAATCCTCGCCAGCCAGAAAGAGCAGCTGACTCCCAGGCAAGACTTCCTGAACTTCTAGTGGCTTTGCGTGGAAGTTTGTTAGATGAGAATAAATTTGAGCAGTATCAAGAGAGGACTCGTAAGCAAGCTAAGAGCTTAGGAGTCTGGGGATTTGTTTTTAACCTGCTAAACACCTATTTTGGTAGTGATGGTAAGCAGCTCTCTCCCCACTCAGCCTCCCAGGTTTCCAAGGTGGTCTTCCAGTGCCTGTCACATCTGCAGAAGATCCTCACTTTCCTATCATTTGTGTTATCTCCTCAATGTACCAAACCATATAGCTTTTTCTTTGGCATTGATAAATTGTAGATTACACTGTATTTTCATTAAACTTTCTGTAACACGTGGTGCCCAGTTCTCAAAAACTAGCACAGTATTTATTCATACCAACCAGGAACACAAACACAAGCATTGAGACCACTTTCATGGAGCTCACAAAGGGCTTTAGTAGTCTAAGGAGACTTTTTTTTTCTTTAAAGGAAGTCTCTTACACTCTTGTCAGCATGCTGAACAGCTCCATATGGGGAGAGATCCATCACATATCCCAGAACTCACGCAAATCCACCTGACCAAAATGGTCAAAATAGTAACAAATAAGTTGACAAAAGGAAGAAAATCTAAACATAGAATTACAAAGACTGCTATTTGCCATCTGTTCTGTTTCTCCAGCATGCTGCAGCACTGAGCAAAATAGATTGTCCTCCTTGCTGCCTAGGAGATTAAAAACAAACAAAAAAACCTCTGGCTAATGAAGTTTTCTTCTAAAATCAACAACACAATTTTACCTCCATGTAAATAGACATTGGAAGATAGGCTTGAACCTATGGTTTTAAGAGCACAGAATTGTCTGTGCCTAGCCAGGAATGAGCATTTGAAGCATGCACACACACTGAGACATCGCTCTTCCTTCCTCCCCAGCCACCTCCCACCCAAAACCACAGAGTGTCGAACCCCCCCAGTAGTATTTATTAAGATAAATTATTCACTTTTTCCGCTCACTGCACTGTACCTATGCACCATGATCAAAGCACAGGTTTGTAAGGAAGCAATGCTTCTGTAAGAGAGTGCCTGTTCTCCTTACCCTAAGAGCTTCTGAACCTGTAATGAATTTCAACTCAATCTTGAGATATAGTGGAGGTCTCAAGGTTATCGTGTTCTTGCATGTTGCATGGAAAAATTGGAGGCTGAATGGAAGAAAGAGTTGCAAACTAACACCCCGAGGGAGGAAAAGGCAATGGCTCACCCACTCCCAGAGGCAGGCACACAGACAGCCCTTGCATTAGCAGCCAGAGACCTGCCAACACTTCCCACTCCCTGCCCGACAATGCAAGTCCTGTGGGCAAGGACAAGCGGGGATATGTCACACATCTGCAGAAAAACAGGCTCATTAGGTCTATGAGCCGTCTAACTATGACAGCTTGTCCTATGCAAGCTATAATCACATCACTACAGGCTACCTGAATATAAACATCAAGAAAGGCTGTTACGGGATCTGTAACTCTGCATCAGTTTTGCACATACCTCAAATTTACACAGAATAGAGAGTTTCCACAAGGCAACACTCACATTTCCTGGTGTTCCATAGCAATTCAGCCCAAAACAAAGCAGATATTTCAGAGAAAGCATGATAACCAACAACCTCTCCCATATTAATTTAAATAAGGAAAATCCCACTTCCTCATATTCCAAAGAGTGAATCCAAAACACTTGTAAGTTTAACAAGACATTCTGCAAAACCTAGTAGACAGGGGACGGAAAGGGGCTGCTGTAGCTATAAAATGGCTCAAGCTTTCACAGCATGTTGCAGGCCTAAAGGTACAAAATTGAAGTACATTAGCTGTAAAGCTGTTCTCAGCAATGATGTTTGTATTTTCTGTACTGTTTAATTCTATCAGAGGGGAGCTCAGCAGGGCAGACGTGATCGGCATCACAACACTAAGCTATAGCACCACAGACTTGCTGCTTTTCTCTCCACAACTCCTTACGTACCTTAATCTTGCATCCTGCGCCAGTGCCATCATTCCTATGACAACACCTCCCTCTGACTCTCAATTTGCATTTTAACCATCCCTAAGATTTCACCTATATTTTGCTATTACCACCTCAATTTTACAGGTATTTGGTAAAGCCTGCATTTTCTCTAAGAGTGCCTGAGTCTACAAAAATAAACTGCAAATTAAGGGTTTAGTTTCTTTGTTTCCAGACTTAATGTTTGACTAGTAAGAGCAATCCACGGTGGGCAGACCCTCCATAATAAGGATAAACAACCTTTCTGCTGGAGCTCTGCAAGGCAGGAAGGACAGACCCCCGGGGGAGAAAAAGAAAGGCTTCAAGGAATCTGTTGGAAGCATTGCTCTCAATCTCCAATACTCCTGTAATTCCCTCAGCTAGCCTGGAGGTGCTCACTAATGTATTTCCTTGGCTGAGCATTCAGGAACACCAGGACAGTTTTGTGATCATCTTAAGGAGATACGGAGCGCAGGTCACAGCAAAATGGCTTGTCCCAGCTTCATCACTACAACCAGCTGATCAACCAGAACAGGAAACTCAGCCAACTGAAAACCAGCCGAGAGAGAGAGAGAGGAAAAACAATGAACGGATAGAGTAGGGAGAAGAGAGGCAAGAGAAATTTCAAGTGGATTCACTCTGCAATCTGAGGCAGGAAAAAAATAACCAGGGAAGGAGTGTCTTAGCCTAAATTAATCTTGAAGAAGTCGCCTACGGGAACCTGGATACCTTGAACCGGATCAGAAAAAAAAAAACAAAGCAAACAAAACAAAAAAAAAACAGGTAGGAAGTCAGTTGTCCTCTGAACAGAAAAAACAAACTGTGTCCTAAAAGGAGAGGCACAAGACCAGCTGAATTTTGCTGCAGTGATAACTATGCTGTATTCTAAATATATTATATTGAAAGCATTGACTTTTACCTGAAGCACTGATGCATAGAGCAATTTCGTGGTCACTAGCAGTGTAACAGCAAAGCTGTGGAACAGGAGCTCACCTAACAAGGGATTGAGATGCCCACACAGCTGATGCAGACAGTGCAAAAAGGCCAGGGAATGGCAAGGTACGGAGCTCGCACTCTGAGCTCTGCTTCATCCTTCTCTGCCTGAAATCTTCCTTTGCCACTGGAATTGCACGTACCCTGTAAAAGATGTCCCCAATGACAATAACCCTGCCTGATGACCTTGGGTAGGTCACCAGCTGAATAGCTACCAGTTCCCCAAACAGTCAGGCCAAATATCAGACCAGCCCAAATGAAGGTTTGCAGACATGGATTTAGAGGGCTGGGACATGCACAAATACAGAAACTTGAGCAATATCCCAGAGCAGTGGAGCCAACCACAATCCGCACGCCCCAAGGAACGCTGACTATGTGTTGCTTTCTCACCTGACCTATCTGCTTCCTCAGGAGCTGGGCTTTCTCCCTAGTGTCTCTGCCCCTTGCTTCTCTCATCTTTATGGTTTTCATTTGAAGCTACAGAAAAAAAGAACAGCATGGAAAGAGCAGGCAAAGGAAATTAAAACTACTGCAATGGAACAAGAAAAGCAGTCAGCAGCTATTTTTGAGGTGGATACTGCATAGTGGCAAAGACACAATATCCTCGTCCCTCCTGCACAGAAGGGTGATGTTCTGTTTGCAGCTTTGGCATATTTCTCTAAGTTGCCCTCTTTTTCAGTCTGCGCTTGCTTTCATAATATACCCTCACTTGGATCCCAGATGAGACCATTTTCACATCCCATTCCTATTATCCTTAGAGTGTGAAAGGAAGACCTTCCCCATGGAGCCAAGCAGATCACTACAATAGCACCATTTCCTTTCATTTCCTTCATCTGAAAAGTAGACCTGTGTTTAAGAAATCAGATGGGAAATAGCTGACCTCAACTGCTGCGTTTCTACTTGTGGGTACTTAACCAACACTACTAGTAATGACAGTCTCTTTTGAAAACTTTAAAACAATAAGATTCAACCACTTGCCTGCAGAAAACGCAGTCAGGCAGTTAAGCTGTATAAATTCATCCATCACTGTATTTTTTTACAACATCTGTAGTAAGTCATCCATCTAGTTCCTCTTTCTTTCTTCCTTTGTAAGGGAAAATAGTCAAAACCCACTAAAAACAATAGCCAGATGACAAGTTTGGACATTTCAAAATCCTTAAAAAAAACACAAATGAGAAAATTTTTATTTACACATTTCTCAGAAATTGTACAAAATGCAAATAGTGCTGAAATTTCTGAAGTGAAACACTTTAGCCCGGAAGCTGCCTGCCACTTCTTTGATAGTCGTTTCTTCACCATTATCAGGTGGCTTGTTTTGACAGCTTCACTTCTAAGCTGACTGTAAATCTGTGAATATTTCAGTGATGATTGAACTGGAACAATTACCAACAATATCCATTGGCTCGGAGTGTGAAGATTTAGCCAGGCTCCCGTAGCCAATAACATACCTGTATATGAGTCAAAGCGCTGAAAATCTGTATTTACTTTGCACTGTGTAATTCATTGGGATTTTATAAAGTAATCGTTAACTATCTGACTAAATTAACAATGAGCTTCGTGAGTTCAACCTGTCAAGGTACAGCTGCATTTAATCAATAACAAAACAGCTCACATCTAGGAAAGAACAAAAGCTTTCTGAAAATTAAACTGGCAACAACAGCAAACATTTTTATAGGGCTGCAGGATTCTTAGGGCTCTGTGGGGTGCTGCTTCTTTACACCAAACTGTTAGCTTTAGTCCACGTTGCTGTTTAGCCCCTATTGCGGAAAGAAAGTCACGCTCCTGTCTCACTATAGGCGATGCCCGAGAAGAAGCTGCTCTGACAGGTCCTGCACTTTCAGCCTGTGACAGTCAGAAGCTGACACCCGCCAAGAAAGGAGAAGGGGGTGCCCCGAGACAGCCCTTTGCAGCTCCTCGCTTCACATTCTCTGAAGGATGCCTCCGCTTCAACAGCCTGACCCTATGTAGTAATCGCAGCTGGCATCCTAAATGTGAAACAGAATGAACACTTGGCATCTTAATCCTTTCCAGTGTTTTATTTCCAACTGCTGGGTGTTCAGGCACAGACAGCAAAGAGCACCTCAATCCAGAACGTAACAGCTGTCAGTATTCACTGCTCAACAACAAAGCAGTGAGCCTGCCACAGATTTTTTTGAAAAAATTGCTTTGGAAAAGAGGGAAAGGTTGGAGGCAGGAAACATGTTCTTATCTTTTAGAGCACTTACAGCTACTTTGATTGTAAGTCTCTTCATCACACTATGAGCATCTCTGTCTCTGATCCTCAGATAACTGCTGCAGGCAGGGAAGTACAATTACTTCTTTATCCAGATTGAAAAAACAACACAGTTCAAGTGACTTGCCAAAGGTAACACACAAAGCTTATGGTGGAGCAAAGAACAAAACCTGTGCATCAAAATATCATCTCTGCATCACATATGAGAGAGTACTGTGTGCTGCCCTGTTCTAGGACTCAGCAGAAAAAAACCCTACCAAGATAAACATTACATTTTAAACTATACACCTACAACTTTTTAATTTTAAATTTACAATGTCTAAATCCTACTTTTTTATAAGTGCATATTTTTATTGATTTAACTACTTTTTGATCAAAGGACCTTGGGTTTTTTTGGGTGCTGTCCCATCTGCTGCCTGTATTTTGGGGGCATAGCAGACCAGGTGTCAAAACAAAAGAACCACACTGAAGCCAAGAACTGATCTCAGACCCTACGAATGGCCATCACGGTCCAGACAAGAATCCAGCTAGCTCAACATCCCCCCACCCAACTGTGGGTGGGCAGATCCCTTAGGAATGCCCAGGGAGGAATGAGAACAGGGCAGGAATATTTTCATTCCCTTCTACAGCACATCTTACATGTCTCCTCTTTGAAAGAGCAAAATACAAGTGCATTCAACATGGGTTTCACCAAGTACAGCAGCTTGATGTCCTTGTCACACTATGATTCTGCTTTATCTCACAACTATCACTGCAAAGATCACATGTATAAAAGCCACGCAGCAACTTGGTTTTAGGAGATCCAATTTCATAGCCTTCAGCTATTTTGCTAAACATAGAAGATAGCTGCAACAAGTGGAAGCAACAAGTGCAGCACACAGCAGCTGTGCAGCAGCCAACTCTACTTCAGACTCTGGCCTGTTTCAGGTAGACTTCTGTCATGCCTGCATACTTCAGTGACCGTAAGTAGCAGAAAATGCAACTGGTACATTCTCAAAAGAGAACCCCAAGGAAGAGCAGCAAAGGCCTAAGAACGAGTCCCTGGCAAAGGAGGAGGTGCCTGACCATCAGATGGAGAGGCAGGTCTGAGAAAGTCTCTCTGTGCCTGTTCACTCAGCTCCTGCTCAGGTTTTGGCTAACACACAGCCCATCCCAAGGCCTGATGTATGCTGGGAGCAGTGCCATTAGGTTAAAGCGAGAGCAATGCGTTGGCAGGACACAATGGGCCAGGAAGGGCTAAAAGTCATTACGCAACTCACCTGTTATCACCTGCAGCTTGCTGACTCCTGCAGCCATCACCCTTGCATTTCGATTGTCTGTCTTTTTTTCAGAATCCACTAACCTACGGAAATGGTATAGACCCAACTTCCTCAGCTTACCCAAAAAGCTTTTGAAGCAGATCCAGCAGCAGCCAGATTGCTGAGGCTTTCGTCCTCCCCAGTGTGACACAGGGATGCCCGCACCGTGCTTTTATTTAACGAGCTCATTAAATAAAGTTTAATTTACAGTGTATGTTGTCCTGTAGATTTGAGAGATCGAAAAGGACTTGACACTCTCCCCCCCTCAACCTGGTGTTCAAGGATGAGAAGAGAGTGAGGAGTTTGTCAGGTTTATAAATCCGTATTTGTCTGTAGGACCCAAGATAGCATGGTTAACTCTTGTTGCGTTGCGCGTCCTTCACACTAGATTCAAACAACGCTGACAGCTAACGTGACTCATGTCACAGGATGAAGCCAGACTCAATACATACAGCTAATCACCTTAAAAGGGCAGGACTTTTCTTATTACATATTTATTAGCTTTCTGTCTAGCATAACTCTGTGTACGTCAAGTAATGAATTCCTGTCCTCTCCCAAGGGAGGGTATTTAATACCTCAGACCATTTCACTCTCAGGAAGTCATGCGTAGGATACTCAAAGTTTCCATTTCAGCCTTATCCCCGACTATTCACATAGTTCTTTTCTTTCTTCTGTGCTTGCACCTCTCATGCTTGTTAGATTTATGAACCGCTGTAGTCACTGCTTAGGCAAGTTATGCATATTTAATTCTTAAATTTTTCCTCATAAATGAATGTCTACAGCTTCTACCCAATTACACTGCTCTTGAGTTCCCTTCAATGATCAATATCTTTATGGTGATAGGAACACTGAAGCCTAATATAATATTTCAGGTACTGTCATACCAGCGCTCTTATTCTCTTCTGCCCTGAAACAATTCCTCCCACACATACAACACAAAATTACACTGGTCTTTCCTACCACCCTAGCATATTCTCCCTGGAGAACAATGATCTCTGCATGGTTTATTGCCCTATTATACTGATGGGTGAAGAAAAATGAGACTCTAAGAGCAGTCTGCTTCTGGTAAATATTTAACTACTAGAATCACGCCAACATACTTCTCAGCTTGATTCTCCTTAACTATACTTTAGCATCACGCTTTCATCTTCCCCTGTGGTCTGAAGCTGATAGCGTATCATATTTAGCAACGTAAGCGTACTCCCCCTCTGGGATGTGAACGTATCCTACTAATAGATTACAACAGTGTTAATCTGAGGTGAACTTCAGTCACTCCTCTTATCTGTTCAGATAAGGATTCATCTAAATGTTTGTTCTACACTTGTTCCTTTATGAGCTTCAGCTTCACAAATTAGAAAAACTTGCTCTTTTCTCAACTATTAGCAGAGAGAGAGAACAATTCTTGTTCTCTAAAATTATTTGGAGGAGACAGAGGGGTGGCATTTCACAGCTACGGATCAACTGTTCCCCAGCTGGGTATAGACCAGAGTGGGGAAGCACAGACATGGAAAAAATCATCAGCCAATTCCAGGCCTCAGCAGCTACAGGAAAAGGTCAGTAGCAAGCGTAGAGCAGCCCCAATTTATTGCACCCGCCCAAGGATGCCAAACGAGTCCTGGCCACTGTCTGTTCCAGGGAGAGAGTGAGTGCCCATAGCTCCACACCGCAAAGATTACAGCACCTGGACATCTCCTTCCCTAGGGAGTTTGAAGGAGGGAGTGGCTGGAGTTACAACTATCACTTCTCCCTCTTCTTTGCCTCTTTCCTTCTGTCTTGAGCCTATTAAAATTATACTTACAGTAGCCAGTGTGTTCAGATCTCCCTAGGAAAAAGAGTCAACTGAATCCTCTAAAGCTCTGCTCCTCCTGTCAGCATTCAAAACTGAAAGGGGATCACCGGAGCAGCTCACAGAAAAGAACAGGCTCTACCTAAGAAGCCTGAGAGCTGGAGTTACAGGGTCCCAATCTGTAAATCTATTTGCTAAGAAAATCACGTACATTCATATCGATTACAATGCTACAAAGGTATCAAATCCAAAGGGCCAATCTGAAGTGCAGTTCTGAATACATCTGTGGGTCTAAGCAACGCTGCAGTTTCTTTTTATGTCTTTTAGGTGCCACTGCAAAGATAGGACAAAGCAGCTTCCATTCATATCTCTGATTTGCAGCAAAATGCTTTAATTAGACTGTTTTCAGCAGAAGAAATGTTTTTTAATGAGAATTTAGAACATCATTTATTTCTGTAACTCCAGCTCAACTATCACCAGCACCATTAGGAGAGTAATGCCAGGACTGCACTCCCAAATACACCTTCAGATCCATAGCAAGCAGTAGATCTCATTATTACACCAGCTGTTTCACTTCTGTATTACACTAAGAATGCAGGACTCACTCTGCAGGCATTTTATTACCATGAGTTAAATTTACTTCAGCATTAGTAGCAACAAAGCAGACAATTATGTTGCATTTGGCTGTGGGCAAGAAAAAAACAGCTTCCAGTTTGGCCTCTGTCCTTTCTACAAAGAAGAGATCAGCATCCCATGGTGCTGGTACAAGGAGATGCACTATGGCTAATGCTGAAGACCATGCTGGCAGGCTGGCACAGGGCCCGCATCCCAGTGTGTTGAGAGTCATCAGCTCCCAGCTCCTGACTCCCACAGAGCTCTACACCGAACAGCAACTGAGAGTCACTGCCTCACTTAGAGGTAAGATATCACCAATTAACTGGCTGGCAGCACCTTGCTTCTTTGAGAGGCAGCACCTCTGGCTTCCACTGAGTACCTATCAGCATGCTTAACCTCTGCTTTAGCAAAGAAACAGACAATTTGACATGTTATTCTTGACAAGCTGCTCACCTTGACTCACAGCATCACTGGATAGATGTGATTAGTGTCCAGCTGTCTCAACACACTTGATTTAGCTCTTGCCTCACTGTAATTAAGACTTTAAAGATGGAGTTACTATTTTTAAAATGTTTTCACATTAGCTTTGCTAAGACATTGTCAACATAGAAGGAGCTTATTGCTATAGCTATTATCAGGAAACATCTCGACAAAGACACAGGATATATATAGATAGATATATATGGGAGTCCTTTAGCTACTACTACTAGCTCTGAAGTGTCTAATTAAAAAAGAAAACCTCCACTCAACTTTTGTTCCCCATTAATTATCAAAGCTATCAGCTGCAATATAGAAAATGATCAATCAACAGCAAACCTAGTGGCAATTACACAGCTAGATATTAGGTTGAGACTTCCCTGCATGTTTATCAGAGCATCACTCCTCATATTCTTTCATATTCCTTATAGTTTTAAATATCCTACCGCAAATTAAATGTGTAAGTATATTAATATTATGATAGCATGCTATTCAAAGTATTTTGTGTTTAAAACTTTCAAAATACACAGAAAACAGCTGATTAGTAAATGCTGTAAACTCAAAAACTGTGGTTACAATATTATGTCTCCTGTTTATGGGAATTTCAAAGTGTCCACGAAAAAGGTTATGCCACTTCTACAGAGAAAGAGATTTGTAGTATAGTTATACCAACAAACCTCCCAGTATAGAAGCATCTTACGTGTGCAAAACAGGTAAATAATTACACTGATTCTTTTTCCTTCAAAGATCTTATGCTAGGATCAACACCAGTTCCTTGGATTTCACCAACTCTAGGACTTTGGCTAGAAAATCCCTGCTGGTTATACGTTTCAAAAGGCACAATTCCTACTGCAGATGGAGCTATACCAGCAAAAGTAGTCCTTTGACTGGTACGTCTTTCTTAATTTGAGCAGAGTTTGTAAATTCCACTAGCAAAACAATGTCTGCTCGAGCAGACTTTGTGTTAAATCATGCTAGTACAGATTAACTAACTCTTTCCTTATGTAGGAGAGGCTGAACACTAAAGCTGAAAGTATTTTTAGCTTTTGAATGAGATCAAAAAATACTTTGATGGAAAATACCTGAAACATTATCAACGCAATAATCAGACTTCCTTCGTTTGGAAAATCAGTTTGATGCTGAAACTCATTCCCTTCTGAAACAACACCCTTCACATTCAGACAAGTCAATCTTTAACTTAGGTCAATATTGCTGACCAAGTTAAAAAAACAAATGAAAAAAGTCCAATCCCAGACAGCAAAACATACCCATCAGCTACTCACAGACATCCACACACTCCAAATCCTTGTGCTATTTTTTTCAGATCTTCTGTAATTGCTTGTCTACAGGATAAGAATCTCAGTTTTCATAAAAGAATGTATTATCCTCTTGCCTACAAAAGAGCTTGAAAAAAAACCAACCACCATTTTAAAGGCCCAAATCCATTTTAAAGGCCCAAATCCCAATGGAAGACAAGTACACAGAACTATAATATTTGTTTAGAAAATAAGTGCCTAATGTTTCTGAGAAGTTATGACATTAAGAAAAATACACACACAAAATATTCAAGGACTGCTTGCTGTCAAGTGACTGAACGTGGACACAGAGGACATTGCTAGAAACACAGAGGGAAAAAGTCTTCTGTACCCTATAACCTACTTTGGTAAAGGAAATTTTTTGGTTTGCGTTATCTTATGAATTTGACACTGAGACAAAAAGCTGCATCCTGAAGCAAGAGCCTGAAACAAGCTCTGGCACCTCTGCTCTCTTCCCAACCCGGTGAGAATGAGCACACTAGATGCACACCGCACAATATAGAAGGACTTTCTGGTCCAGGTGCACCAACACACTGAGCAGCTACACGCTGGTTCCAGGATCCCAGCTAGTCTCTCCATATGGACATATGGGCTGGATATAGCAGCCCACTCAGAATGAGCTGCAGTGAAAAGCATAATCATGCCCACAGAGCCCAATCTGCATCCAAGACCACCTGCAATATGAAATGCAGATACCCAGGACTATCAACTCACCAACCTCCTCACCAAAATGGAGAAAAAGGGATCAGCCATGCTCTCAGACTGTCTGTTGCTTTGTTGTGAAGAAGAAATACAGTGGGAGTTGAGCCAAGTTCCCCACAAATACAGAGTAAAAGGATTCTTGTAGATCTTTCTCACATTATCAAACTTGCATATTCCTGAGAAAACTGCAGTTTGGAGAAGCTGCAGTAGCTTATAACAAACATCTTCAGTACTCAATAAGAGTTTTCCTGGAGTGCAAAATATTGTCTGAATTTTTTCAGTGATGGCTTATTAAAAGTCTAGCAAATTAGAAAAAATACCTGATTAACAAGAAGTGAGCAATAGAGATTCATAACCACATTTGCAACATTCATCCTGGAAGAAAGTACAAGGGAAAATACAGTCACAATCTCTTTGACACCACCATATTTTGCTGCAATATGCTTTTTCAGTGTGCCAGTTCCAAGAGCGAGGATTTGATATGGATTAATAAATGTACTGAAAAGCCTCTTTCCTCACTTGTTTTGTGGCTATACAGAGTATAAAGAGACTGATCAGTCTCTGTAGGTTGTTTCCCCTATATCTTTATTTTCTTTCACTCTCAGAATAAGATGATTGAAGTTCAGTTAAAAACCTACCATCTGCCATATTTACCTGTTGCTGCTAAAGCCTCTGAAGCAACATGCAAACCACTCAAATTTAAACAGAGGCATTAATTAACACTATCAAACAATAAGTTAAACGAAAAGGGATAGCCTGAATAGTTCTGCACCAATGAGGGGATATAAATACCACAGAATGCATGTTACATCAGGCAGAGTATGCTACAATGAACCCATAACAATGTAGACAAACTGCCCACTAAATATTGATAGCTTGGGCTAAACACAAGAGTCCATCAATTCTGTGCTTTCACCATTGCCTTTGAATAAACGTTTTTGTTCAGCATTTCCCTCCCTCTGAATATGTGCTGTTGAGGTTCAAACGTATCTTCCCAAACTCAGACATCTGATTTTTCTGCTTCCATCAATGGGGGGGGACAGGGACAGAGCATGAAAGCAGGGAACAAAACAAAACAAGTTCTTCCAACTACAGCTTCCCCCTGAAGTGGGTCCCCCAAGAACACTGAAAACCACATCACAACCCCATACTGGCTGAGAAAGCAATACTGCTGCAGCACGACCCCCACCGCTCTGCAGGGCGTTGGGCTGCACTGTACGGTGACCTCTCAAGTGAAAGAGCAGTGAGGCGCCTGGAGCAGAAGCTAAAGACAGACCGAGGGCCAGCTGTATTGGGATGGGCTATGTGTGGCGCCAGCAACACTAAGAGAGATAAACGGTTTGTTTTTCTTTTTTCATTTTCAATGACACACACCAGTAAATTTCTAACAGCGGCAAGGAGACCCTCTGACACCAGCAACCACCTGATTTAAATATAATGTCTGACCTGCCATCCCAGTTCTGAGTTTGGCTACAAATGAAATAAAAAAGCAGCAAAGATGATGGTTCCCCTATCAGCTCCAGGCCTAGGAACAGCTGCTGGTTGACTATTTTTTATGATGGCCACTCCCAGAACTTTGTATTTCTTGTCCATATGGAGCATTTCAAATCTGTGTCATGGAAATACATTCTTTTTCTCTTGTACGCTTGCAGATAAAGTTAGCCTGTGCCATAGGAGCATGCACTGACCTGTGAACCAGCACATTGCTGCTGGCTTCTTCTAGTGGATCTTGCTGGTCTGACTGCTGCCATGAGGTGCTGTGTTATTTTTCTTAAAGCTCAAGTCCTTGAGTTATGGGATTACACAGCAGGCTGGCCCACCATCGCAGAGCCTCATCCAAAATCTAGAAACTATTAGGAACACCACAAAGGCCAACAACAGTACCTAAGGACTTGAATTCTAAATGTTATATGACATTCAAAACTATTAGCAGCATATGAATAATCAACATCAGCATTTTTGTTTAAGTCTGTTAATAACTTAATAAGATAGCATCTACCTTATTATGTAACTTTAGGCAGTTAATTCTGGCATTAGTTATGAATATTCGTAACTTGCACAAAAGCTTTTGTAATATGTCAAGAAAACTATTAACTACTGATACTTAATGCCTAGTAAGACAAGATGTGCTATAATTGTTAGCAGTAGAGTGCACGGTTATAAGATCTTACTTCCCAACAACCCAAAACTGTATTTATATTTGATTGCCAATGAGATTACAGCTTTCATCGGCTAGCTCAGGGGAATCCCCAAAAACAGTTACATCCCTGTTTATGAGAAAAGTAACACGGCCATTGCAGACGGAAAGGTAACCAACTCACAAGCAAACAAGCTACAGTATGTGCAGCATTATGAAATGCTGAAGGACAGCACCACTATGATGGTTTGCCCAGATTAAAGTCATAACAGGGTCTGATTTATAGCAAAATATACTCACCTTACACTTCCACTGCCACGAAGAACAGCTTGGGGTCAGTACTCCAAGGAGCACGCATGGTTTAAAGCTGTCATTCAGTTTTAGAGCCTGGGCTATTTGATGTCTCTTTAAATTACTCCAGCTCAGTAGCATTTCCAGTGTGCTTACAGTCACAGGGCACTGCAAGACCAAGCCTGAAACTTCAGCCTTCAAACTGTGATCTTCTAAGCATGCCTGATTTTATTACACGAGAAAGGC
Organism: Calonectris borealis; assembly: GCF_964195595.1. Classification (NCBI taxonomy): domain Eukaryota; kingdom Metazoa; phylum Chordata; class Aves; order Procellariiformes; family Procellariidae; genus Calonectris; species Calonectris borealis. Next base: position 82,552 of record NW_027441526.1, on the reverse strand, counting down.
TACAAACACTGAATATACACCTTTGGCTTCTACTAAGGCACACAGACCTAAATATGAACTATAGTTTCATATCCTATAGCATGTCAAACTTCATGGCTTCGGATAAATAATGTTATTTAAAATTACTACAATAAAGAATTCTGGAGAATGCTCTCACAACAAAAAGGTTAAAATGAGAAAAAAGTGGTAGAAAACTCAGTGCAGAAATTTCAGTGCCTGCACATTAAATTGGGACTAGCTCCAGCTCTGCAAAAAATTGTGTTACCTGCCTCACAAGAAACCGCTTTTGACTGAAACCCACTGCAGCTGGCTGAGAAACTGTACCAGTCAGAACTGACTGCAAGATAAAAGATACTGTTGTGGTGCCAATACCTGGGAATACATTCTGGCAGGAATCTTATCTCAAGATTTTTATTAGACTTTTCTTGGTTTAAATGAGTTGCAACTCATCCAGCAGCAGGTCATCTCCCAAGTCAACCGAAGGCAAAACCCTTAAGAACCCCCCATTCTGAACCTTCACAGTCTCCTTGTGCTGCACCTATAGCAAGGCTTACACTTTGGGATATTACAGGGAACACACTATGGCTTCAAAAACTTTTCCAAACCAACAAGCAAATTGCCAAAAGGTGTGCCACAAACTCAAGTAACATGATGCCTGAATAGTTCAGGACTCATTTAAAAGCAGCCTTTCGGAACACGCGAACAAGAATCCAGGGTATCACCAGCAGCATGCGAGATTAAAAGGGAACACGTTAACTAAAAGCAAAGTCCCATCTAACACAGACACAGTGTAGGGCTGAATCATGGCATTTGGTTACTGAGCAAAAAAGCTCCTCACAAAAGAGCTCCAAGGACTTGATTCAGTTTTCCTGTTTAAACATAATTCAGGGCCATCCAGCAGTCAAATCAAAACAGCGGAAGGCAGAAGAGACAAGCTCACCCTCTTGCCTCTGGCAGCGGATGAAAACAGATTGCTCAAGATCACCAACTGCTGTGTCTTCATTCCCTCCCTCCCCAAATTTAAGAGACTTCCTGCCTTTAGTTGAAAATATGAGCATAAGTAGTGCTCTGAAAAAACAGTATTATTTACAGAGCTGGGGAATTCATCCTCCTCGGTTCTGTCAATTCATGAGCTCAGTGTAAACTTTAAAAACTGTTGCTGTCTTTTAAGAACCTGGTGAGTTGTTAACAACTTCCTGGTAGTGTTATGTGGAATTTTAAAATCCTGAAAAGCTGGGGGGGGCGGAAGGGGGTGGTTGATTTGGGGGAGCGGGTAAATTGAAGCTGATCCACTGAGAAACTAAGACAAACTCCTAACCTTGCCATTTCACAAGGTATCCATTCCACTTAAAACACGTAAGATATACGAGTAAGATACACAACTCTTATGATATAGTTGTGAGAAATGACTGCCTTTAAGTTTCAATTATTTTATCTATGTTAACAGCATCACATATTTACCTGAGCCACTGATCAAGATCCTTGACTTCCAACACTCAGTTAATTCAGAATTGCTAGCCTTGGGTACAGCATTCAGAACAGCAAGATCGTAATTTGATCTTGCAAAGTGCAATTTCTCACTTAGCATTTATTTTATTACAGATGTATTTCTTCCACTAGGCTTATATTTTTGTAATTGTTTTCATTTTGCTGTTTGCAAACACTTCTTTCAGTTTCTTTCCTTGTCTATGGCAAGTATCTGCAGAAAAGGAAGCTGAACTAGCTTGTGGTTATGCAGTGGGTTTGCCATCTTCCCAAACATTTTTAGATAGTTTAATCCATCTTAATTTATTGCAAATAACTTAAAAAAATTTGATTATTTTCTAACACTTATTCAACCGCGTACCCCAGGCTATAGCCAAAATGTCTGCCCCACTCCCAGCTGAATCACTTCAGCACCCAGCCTCTGTCTAGCTCAGCCTGGCCATCAGCCCACCACTACACCAGCCCTCCCTCCGTCCCGTCACTGCAGCCCCCAGAGGTGCCCCAACTGCAAACTCGCACTTGTGCTAGGTTTGCTCCTTGGATCAGGAACCCTGGCGTGACTGTGCTTCACAGGAGGGACTCCAGCCTAGAGGGGCCGCACCAGGAGCAGCTGGGGCCACAGAGGTCCCTAGGAGTGTAGGTGCTACTGCTTCTCACGGGCCTGGCAGCTTTATACTTCTATTTAGAACAAACACGTAAAGGTGAGGAATATGTTTTATAAAAAAAGTCTTTCTTCCACAGATAGCACCATGGAATATGTTCACAGCTGTGCTGTCACAGGCAGAGAGAGGCTGGTTCAAAAAGCAAGTACAGAATATCAAATAATGAATAGTTTGCATGAGAAGGTACAGAGGAGGTCAGGTCAGGCCCTAGAAAAAAAGAAACCTCAAACAAAACCATAGGAATGTTGTTATTGAACAGTATGGCGTAAGCGCTTCAGGTAAAAGAGGTGACTGCACCATACATGGAGAGCACTCATCTTTTCCCCATTGTGGCATTCTGACCAAAGTGATGTTCTCATGATATATTAAGTTTGATTTGCCAGGAACAAGAGTAATTTTTCCTCCACTCTGGCAAACATACAAGACATTTAAAGACGCTTTTGTGATCTCTAAATCAACTTCATGTTCTTTTACTATACTTTTAAGTACCAATGGGGAGATACTGGGAAGATGAAATCGCAGCCTACTTTGCAGATAAAGAAAACATTTCTTAAAAGAAGACAATTTATTTCTCTCCATCTGACTAGAATGTGAAGACTTAAGTAATTTTGATCTAAAATGACCAGATGGTAAATGTGAAGATAATTGCTTCAAAATTGTTTATCTGAAGTAAAAATAAATTATATCTTGCCTGTGTGTAATGTACTCAATTTTTCTGTCCTTTTGAAGATGCACTGCCTGTGCTCATCATGATAAATGCAGCTTTTAAAAGGTATAAATTTCCCATTTTTACAGTAAACATATTTTTTCCATTTCAGTCATAGGGAGTACTGAATGTTTCCTCACCAGTAAGGGGAGGTTGTGCTCACCAGTCGTCATCACATGAGCACAAAGGTATTTGTTTATCCACGCATCGACCGCTGACACTGACACTTCCACACACAGTAGTAGGCCGCTTACCCCAGCCAGCCCCCCTTGGATGAAGGCGAACTAGTTTATGGACTACAAAAGTTACCATCTTTAGTAGGCAGGCAGCCGACCAGTGTTCATTTTCAACTCCTATTCCCTTTCAGCTGTTGTGTTACAGTAAATAGAGTCATTCTAACATGAGGGATTTATTTTACTAGTGATGGACCTGACCTTCAGAGTCTAGATCCACACTTTCCCAACACTTGGGGATCACGGACTTTGGGTCAAGCATTCCCCATAAGCCATCTATCCTCATCATGATCACGCCACAGATTCCTCATACGCTGTATCAGTTACAAATGGGTGTACAGCAGTACTTTTATAGACCAAGCCACTCTCACAGGAATTAAAGAGCAGCCTGGCAAAGACAGCAGGCCTGGCAAAGACAAAGCATATTGGGGACAGCACGTAAGAATACCTGCATTGGATGCAATTTCAAGATGATCCAGGACTCATGCGTCAGCTGAGGATGGAAAAAATCACAGCAAATAACTTGCAGGCCTGAAAACTGTCTTCCTCCTAGCCTCCCTACGCAAGTTCACAGAACAAATAGTTTAATTTAATTGTTCATTGGGCTCCTCAGATTAGTGTGGCATACCAGAAACGACACAGTGAGCAGTCATAAGAATGGCAGAAATGACCTTATAAAAAGCCACCCCTTCCTCATGCAAACCTAATCACCGAGTTATTACTCAATATCTTGACAGCAAGACAGAGGACAAGGCAGCAACACAGAGAACCTGTTTCTCCCTTTCACCTTTCTGGAAAAGAGCAAAAGAGAAGAGAAATCAACCCAGAGCAAGAGCTGGCGTTACAGGCCCTTAATAGACACTTAATTAGCATCATATTATAACAAGGCCCAGAAGTGACTGTGAAACATCTCTGGCTCCGAAGAGCTTACTGCCTTCTCACCTAGCTGTAGGACCCCGCCTGCCAATCAGCAACCCAATGAGAAATCCACTTTTGCTGCTGACTTAAAAGTATCCTGTCAGGGTGAAGATGATCCTATGGAAAGAAAGCCTAGCTCAAGCCCAGCTATTCCTTCCGTTTTCCTTCAGCTCAATTCCCCTCAAGGGGAAGGGGGGAAATCAAGATTTTAATGTTTAACTAGATGTTGAGAACAGGTATACTGTTTGCTTCCTCTCTGATGCCAAAAATCTTACTGTGTAAGAAGGACCTCAGAAGGTGAAGTCCTCACCACAAGAAAACAAAAAACAAAAACTAACCACTCAAAAAAAAATCTGTATTTCCTTTTCCTTCCTCTCCCACTCCTTAAGAAATTAAGATATTATAAGCTCTAGAATAGGGTGTACATTTTTGCTCTGTAAGCTTTAAAACATGATTTTAAAACATAAAAATGTAAAAAGAAAAAACCTCACAACATCACCAGAAGAAACTCATATTCTTAAAACATGCACTAGGTTTGTAAACAGCACTGAGAACTCAGCACTTCAGTGATTGTGGTAAATCTTCAAAGCGCTGAAGATACTTGCAAAGCAATTTTCTCAGACATCCTCTAGAGTTTAGTATTAGTCTTTTTGCAGGTACACAAAAACTGAGAGTAAAGGCCTCGCCCAGAATGCTAGAAGGAACAAAGCCAGACTTAGATGTTGTGCCTCATCTCATGAGCAACAAAAAAATTACTCACACTTACAGCACTGTTTGTATGACCACAGCATCCACTTCAAATGAAATCACAGCATCATTTTCTGTCATCTACTTTATTACCCATAGAGCACCCAACACAAGTATCACTTCATGGTATGACTATTCCTATCCCCATTCTAAATTTTAAAAAATATATAAAATAAATAAACAATGTCGCTATGGTTATTGACAGAAAGTTATGTAAATTTTTGTTTTCCTTTATGATAAGCCTGTTGCACATATTTGGAGTAAGACACTTCCCAACCTTTGGAAAGCACAGCCTATTACTATCACATATTATATCACATACGAGAAAGCTCTTTGGGAAGTTTGCTAAAATATTATACAGATTCAGCTATAGATAGTAATGTTAGACCAGCATGTCAGTTTTAGGGTTTCTTTACATTTTCTGCAGTACCACACAGCCTCTACTTAGCACACAAAAGCTCCAACGTCTTTAAGCCTGTGATCCTGACTGCGCTCTTTCCAGCCATGCAGGAGCTGGTTTTCATTTCCTTTCTTAGGAATTGCTGTATTCACACAAACACCAAAGACACGCATCTACTGACACTTACTCATAGTAAGCAAAAAAGCATCCTAATATTCTATGCAAGGAGAGCTGATTTGATCTACACATCCCAATTTGCTGCTTTTCTGTTATCTGCCCTGTTGGAAAAAAACACCGACAGTTTTGGGAAGTCACAGTGTTGATGCCAGTTTCAAACACTGAGTGAGGCTGGTTATTAGAAATTTCCTAAACCTCTACGAAAATGAGTGTTTTGCAGGTAATTATACATGCACGTACAAAAGTAGGTCACAACCCACTGAGTTACTGCAGAATCTGTACCGGAGAGAGAAGATGCAGAAGAGCAGTATATGATAGTACGTGTAGAAGTACAAAGGATGACGAATTTCTGTGCAATATATCACATCTCTCCCCAAAAGTGTATTTATCAGAGAAAACGTAGCCATCTCCCAGCTGCCAGATGAGAAGAGACAATAGCGAATGGCTAGCAGCCATTCCCAATGCCATCCTGTTACCCTGGCACAGACACAGTATCAAAGGCAAATAAACAATCTTGCTGAGACAGGCACATTTCCTACAAGCAAGCACCAGAGATCTTCTAATTGGCTTTTTTAGGGCATTTAGAGATCAGTATTTGTAAGACTGAACAGTACGTCCATAAACAAACAGTTTAGTGGGTTGTATGGTTTTGTTGACATACACCAGTACAAGCACAAGGTTTCTGTTTAGAAAACAAGACTTGGATCAACAAGCTAACTTTTGTTGTGTGAGGCTTTCAAAGGGAAGGAAAGACGGGGGAAAACAGGCCCAGCGGCCACAAATTACTCCCAGTTCTTGGCTCCAATTAGATCTCCATTTCCAAAGGACCTGAGTAGGCTGAAAATACAAAAGCAGGGACTTAAACCACATTTATGTGAAATATTCAGCTGTACAAGACATTCAATGATAATTCACTTCTCTGTAGGTGCCTGGGGGGATGTCCCAGGGTTGCTGCTGTGACAGAATATCTTAGAAATCCTGACAGCAGACTATGTGCAAAAGAGAAAGGGGCAAAATAAAAAACCCAAATGAAAAAAACACATTTCCAATTGTCCTGTGGCTATTAGACTTGCTTATAAGACTATAAAACTGGAGGACAAACTGGGTAGGTATAATGCTGGGAACATTATGGTAATTTGGGACTAAGAAGAATAACTATAAAAACTAACAGGAAGGACAGGAAAAAAAGTTCAAGCCAGTCTGAGGAACTCGGTAGTCAACAACTTATCAGCTGAGAGCATTAAAAGAAACATTTTTGACAGATACGGATGACACCGGGAACTGACCAAAAAAAACCCCAAAATAAAACCCTCTCTACTCTGCTTTCTACAGATAAACAAAACCAATGACTCTCCTACGGGCTGCAATTTGCAACTATGAAGAAAATTCCCCTCAGCAACAAGCATATGTGATATCCTAATCAAGGAAGAAAACAAATCCATAATGTTTTTCACAGAAGCCTTTGCAATTTATCTTGCCAGCTTACACACAATCTTTCCCCTCACCAGTGTACTCCAGAGGCACAATTTTAAGACAACTTTGCACACAAAAATGGAATGCATTGTGAATTAATGATGTTAAATAAACTCACATTTTGAAAAAATTAAAGTTTTCCCATTTTAGTTCCCTCACTCATACTTGTTCAAAGCAAGCCCTGCCTTTTGCAGGAGAAATGTCACCACTCCAACATCTTCTGATAGGGTAGAAACAGTTTTAGCTAGAACGGGGCTGCACGACTGCAAAGAAACCTGGATTTAAGCTAAGAGAAACCGTGTAACCCAGGCTTCATTTTGCACACTTACTGCCCATGCCAAGTGATGTAGCCATGTTGGTACAGATCTCCATAGTATGGATTAAACTGGGAATCTCACGTATATGAGCGGCCATAAAAAGCACCAGAATTTTAGATCAGTCGGATTCAGCACTACAGAGAAACTAACCAGTATCATCTTAAAAAAAAAAAAAATTAAATCCAGTCCTTTTAAAGTTTCCTGGCTTAAAAGGTTTATGAATATACAAAAAAACCCATCAATTTTAAGCTTTGATTCCGTGTTAACACATCTGTTCTCTACTGCGATATGGTGAGGGGAGCTTTTCCTCCCAGAGAGCAGTGCAAGCAGGGCATTTCTCTCAGTAAGAGCTGCAGGAGTTAAAACGTGCAAGTGAAGAGGAAGCAAAAGAGCTGGCAACCTTTAGGTTTCACCACATGCAAAATAACTGCAGCATTACAAATCTGGGACTGTAGCAAAATGAACTGCACCCTTTTGGGAACAAAATTATGTGTAATAAGAAAGCCTGTCCAAAGAACACAATATAACATGCTTCACTTAGTTTGAAAAACTAAGTGTCTGCCTAAGCACTAGCCACTTTAAAAAAAAAAAAATTAATACCAAAACCCGCACATAACAAAAAACTCAACTTTACAAAATAAACAGGAATTTCTACAAGCATTGCTCCAAAGGCAAAGCTGTTAATCATAGCCATCAGAAGAGTTGTGGATTTTGTCTAAAAGCGGAGCTGAGAAGCTGGCAATTAAGGATACAGCTGTTTAGGATAGCAATCCCTGCTTTTACAGAAAAATTAGAGCAAATTAGCCGTTGCAATAATGGTTCGTTTGTCCCCACAGCAGTGTATTTATTAGTCGAAAACACAGCACACAAACACACTGTGTACTTTCACACCTGCCCATCAACAGTAATACTCGAATATCTTGCAGGATGTGATGACTTAGTACACGCACTACAATCCTGCGTGGCCACTGAAGTATCACCTCCAGCCTTACAAATGGAAACCTACAGTCAGTGCCCCAAAAGGTATTTGGGCAAACTGATTCCCATCACCAAACACAGCATGAAACAAGCTGGAGGACATGTATCGCGATGGCACCAGACCACACCAAGCGCAAAGGCAACAAGCAGCCAAGCCCAGCTTTCCTCAGCCCCGCACAAGCACTCCAACCTTTCCTTCCAGAGCAAGAAGCAAAATATTTGTTCACCCAAACGGTGAGCAGCAGAGCTAGCAACACACAACAGCAACAGTACACCAACAAAAAAAAGCTAAACCAAAAAATACTGCTGAAAAAAATCAAATAACCACAACAGTGTTTGCACTGGACAAGGTGTACATAATCTGGCACACTACATTACACTGAAACCTAAAG